>NW_019103859.1:0-254864 GCF_001856785.1 Myzus persicae
ATTATTCTTCAAGTTAATATGATCTTATATCTTTAAATTAAAATGTATTGTATAAATATATTTTTTTAGTATTTGGTAATAGCATTGTTTTTATAATATATTAATATCTAATAGGTATTTAACAGGATAATAAATTAGAAAATTTGGGTGTTTATTGGTGTCTGTGTTTCTTTCTATAATCTTAATTTCTACAATAATATTTTAGCATCCGCCACCCAAACATTATACGTATACTTAAGACAGTGTTTATAGTCCTCACCCGTTTCTGGTTTCATCGTTATAATTTGTTTATATTAAACATTAATAATTATTGTACCTAATGCCTGTAACATAATGTATAGTCGCATGAATAACAAAAATACAAAATCTAATCTATTCTAACTCAAAACATTTGATATAAAGGCCGATGTTGGACAAACCACGGACTAAGAATCTTAGTTCGCGGGACAAACTTACGTTTATCACAACGTTCCAAGTGTGTAGCCTTGGAGGAAAATAACATAAATAACTACTCATTTCTATTTTAGAGACCCCATCGTACATAATATAATTGTACACGAAACGTCAACGCAGCAGCTGCTGGAAGCCTGGAAAATATTTTGGACGACCCTGCGGCTTGTATGGCTGCATCTATGATTCATGAATACTGGTCGCGATTCGAGTTGGTACTTCGTGGTTTGTTTATAATATTATCGATTTACATGGACTGTAATTGACGCAATTTAATCATTAAATTTTAATGTGAATGTCATTGTCCATAGTAAATTACTGTTGTATGTTATTTAACTGCTACGGGTGACAGGTCTGATTTTCAACTCTTAAACGTGAATTCGTCGAGTTTGTAACAATTTTTTATCGTTCCGATTCACAACACTTCAATTGCGTGGACGTCCAGTAGGTCCGAACGAAATACAATCATGTTTACGAAAATAATGTCAAATAAACGCATCCCGTTGACACCAACGTCTAAGAAAATGATGCCGAGAATGTACAAGACTACTGTCGCTCTGAAAACATGGTAATGTATTTGATTCGAATGTAACAAATTACCGTAATCCGCAATAACCGATAGCAATAACAACAAATCAAATAGTAATAAATATTTTTTTGTTTATAAAACAAATCACAATCGACACAATCACTAAATCATGTAAAACGCGTACTTACTCTAGGTACTTATTACGAAAAAAATGTAAAACATATAGTACCTAATAAATATTATATTTCTGTTAATCAAGTTTTTTTTATTTTACAAAGGTATACAAATAAAACCAACTATTAACTATATACATAATATTTAATTATGTAGATACTTTTGTTATTAATCTGCTGTTGGTACTTTGAACCTATACCTAATAATACTTAACAGTGTTGTTCGTAGAAACTTAATTTTGTCCACAAAATAATCATGAGAAGTTCTAAAGATTACGTAACACAAAAATAAGGTAAAGCGAGGTATGGGGACAGCCTCATCCCCATCCGTGAACAAACCCCTGATGAGGACTGAGAAAGTTGGTAATATTTTAAGTACAAGTGTAGGTTTTGCCGTTTTGTTTACAAACAATTATGAAAACAATATCGTCACATGCTTATCAAGTAACCTGCATGTGTCAGAGATCGATAACAGCTGCTGTGACGCTGGGTTACAGGTACAAGTTACCACCGCAGCGTCGAGTCAGAACGATCCAGAACGTGTATTTTTAGTTATTTAACTAAAAGTATGTACTTTTTCTCCATCCTACCGATCGATCTAGTAATGCGATAATGCTTTTGAAAACTTATTTGAATTCGTCATAATGTCCGCTTGAGATCGGTCAGTTTACATTTTAAGATTTATGATTTCAATTCCGAAAAATCAATATTTTAAAATTTTAAAATATTCAAACCTAATTTACAGAAGTTGAGGGTGAAATTGGAAAAAATGAACTAACCGATCTCAAGTAGTCTTAAAAAAATATAAAATTTAAATTAGTTCTCATAAGTGTTATCGCATTACTAGGCCGATCGGTATGATGGACAAAAGACTGTATGTTTCGGTTTAAAATTTAAATAATAATTAAACTTTAAATAACTGAATTCTGATGGCCAAAAATCCCCTTAATGTTTATTAAATGTATAGTAGTGCATTGTACTACATTGTACTACATTGTTCATACTTCTATCACATATTAGTATTATAATACCTATAATCTGTGATTCTAATATTCTATGCTCACACTCGCTGAAATGAGACGTTACCCGTACCACACCATTAGTGAAAACCGGTTTCGCTATCGCAACTAAGTTCTACCCGTTTACTGTTACGAAAACAAGAGTATTGGTTACAAAATAAATTTAATTTGCAAGATTTTCAAGAAGAAAAATTCGATACGTATCGATACGTACCACCTCGTATCGAGGTCCGAGTCCGATACGGGTCGGTACTCGGTACGTATCGCTTGTATACTGCACGTGTCACTTCTTGAACGCTCAAAATTGCCTCGATACGTATCGATACACTCCAAATTCTTCCTTGAAAATCTTGATGTATTAATATTTTCCAATAATCCTGTAATCCGATTTTATAATATTCGTACATTTCCTAGTGCTGATAAACATCCGTATTTTACACAAATGTAATCATTAGATATTAGAATCATGAATGTTTTGTTCACCTCAAAATTAGTATAAATCTGTTGAAAAAAATGCTGATCAATAATTACTGTGGACTTACACTCAATTTATTTTTTAACTTATGAGGAGTGTTGTATTACATTTTTAAGTTTTTCGACAAAGCAAATAATTGTTTGTTGACAATAGTTTAAAAAAAAATTAGAAAACTGGAAATTTTCTTATGCCTATAAATAACTTAAAAAGAATTGCATTTTTTGGACAATTTTTAATCTTAAAAATTTCAAAAAACTGTTTAAACTACTAAAATATAGTTGTATGTTTGAGACTCCTCATAAAAAAATGGTATTTTACAACTGTTTCAAACATGTTTAAAAAATGATTTAGACGAGTTTAATGCAAAATATGAAATTTATTATGTACACCTACTATCAACAAATATTAGTGTAGGTACTAGGTACCTACACTTACCAAAAAAAAATATTTATTTATTTATATATTATAATATAATAATACATTGGGTATCTATTAAATAATAAAACATTAAAATATAATATTTTATTAGTAAGTATAAGAAGTAATAAGTTTGTTATATTAAAAAAAAAGTTTGTAAATTAAAATTAAAAGTATTAGTGTGAACTTATTAGTTAGGTATCACTTATTGACTATTGTACACACTATCATTTATAATTAAGTATGGAACAGTATAGTAGTGTACCTATAGTACTGTAGGTATATCAATAATTATCACTTCACTTTATACAACATAGAAAATGAATATTAAATTAAAGTTGTAGTTCAATAAACCAAAAATTGTTGGTCGAACTGACCAATATTTTAATGCAAAGCAAAAAATATTAAAAGTTGCACTACCTATTGGCTTTCTAGAATCTACTTGTATCGCTTTGGTTTCTAGATGATAATTAAAAATTAATTAATAGGCTTTTCTTTTTCTTATAATTCTAAACTTTTAGTGTTGAATTTATTCTTTGTTAACTTACTGAAGTAATTGTTTCCATTAACTTGCCCACATTTGATTATGACCAGGTCTAGAAATGTAGAAAATAGATTAGGTTAAGTTCTTGTCTACAAAAATTACTACTCTTAACAGATTTATCTGAATACTGTTTTAAAATTAAAATTAAGTCCATTGTAATCGTAATGAAGTTGTATGTAATAACTAGATTCTATTTTAATTAGCACTTATAACTTAAGTTTAAATTAAATAAATATACCTTTTATTATATCATTGTACATTTAATGTAATTAATTTATGTTAGTATCCAATTACCTCTATGATTTTTTTTTTTTAATTGCTTTCATAAATTATAAATGGTTTACATATATATTATGGTAACTAAAAAATTTTAAATCTTGTTTCAATTCAGTAGGATTAAAAATATAAATTTAAAAGTAAGGAAAATCTTCCCTGTCCAGGAAGTGGATATTGTGTTCAATTTGTGATTGATGTAGACATTGCTTGAAATATTAAAAAAATATATTATTTAGAGTAGTGCAAAGTTGCTAATTTGAATTAATAATATTATAATTATAAATTTTATAAATTTGTTTATTAAACTTTGGAAATGAATTGATTATTACAATAAAATTAATAAATAGTAGTTGCTACTGTACGCTAGGTACCATAAAGTTATACACACATTTTTCTCTTTTGAACAACTGTATTTTTAATAAATTATTTATATTAAACGTTTGAAACAAAACAATGTTTGATTTATTTAGATGTTTTAAACATGTTTAAACATCTCAACCCTGCAGTAAATACAACCATAGTAAGATTTCATTAGTAATTTAAACTTTTTCCTATGTCTATGGAGCCAACAATTATTTAATTAGAACCCCATATTTATATTTTATAGGTTATAATTTATAATTTATATTTAAGCTATAGTCTTGAGTCATTTGCGATACTAAAATTTTTCACATCAGGCTAAATGCTTTGAGCTCTTAAAATATAATATACATTTTTTTTTAGGGGTCTGTCCGGATTGTCTTTTGGTGTAACAAGTTTTGTACTGTTATGTTATATGACGGAGTGGCGCACTGTGTTAAAGTATTGTCCTTACTACAACAGTAAGTATAACCAATTGGATATTGAAGATGAATTGGATAAAATCCAAGCAACAGCGGATACCAAAGAACGCACAGAAAATTCTTTAAGAGATTTTCAGCATGAGAGAGATGTAAAATTTGAAAGTGAAAAAGAAAAATAATTCTTTAAATATGAAAATCTTACAATACATTCAAGGAAAAATAAAAATGTGAATGAACTATGTACCTTGATATTTTTCAACAATTAATATTTCAGGAATTTGTGTAATTTAATATTGAATTGAATTAATAATAAATATTTTGATATTTTTTGTATTTAAGTATTTATACAGGTGGTACAATTTTGTTAACATTAACATTTATCATTCAAATATAATTTTAAGATCACCCATAAATACTTTTATTTCTTGTTATTAAAAATAAAATAAAAAGTACTTAGAAAACTAGTTGTGTTTTAAGTCATTTTTATATCATATAATATTCTGAATACCAATTCCTCATAATTTTCTCATAGATAATTTATTGAAAATACTAATTCACTAATTGTAGATTAAATCAGATTATGTATAATATTATTAAAATAATATATATCTAAAATATTTTACATCATAAATGCATATTCTAGTAAATATTTTTATAGATTTTCCAAGAACTAAAAAGGGTTTGTACTAATAACATCAAGGTGTTTATTGTGCAGCTGGGTACAAATTAGTTACTTTTATAACTTAAACTAGGTATATTAAAAAAAATGTAAGTATTTTAAACTATAGGTGATTTTTAACAGTAATCACTCATTATATATAAAAGTATTAACTTTTTAAAATATAATATTTTTACATAAACTTGGATTTATTACAAAACAGTACCTACTTTTTACTACTTTAAATTGTTGTCATTTTTTAAGCTTATACTTTTGTAAATGACAACATATATTTTATACTCCAAAGCTCCATATTTTTCAAAGAATTTGTATGTATGAAAACCGAATGTCGTAAGAATAGTTTTTTAGCTATAGCCTATTGCCTATAGGTGTACACAGGGACAGATCCAGGGGGAGCCTAGCCCCCCCCCCCTCCCCAGACATTATTTCCCACATTTTTTTAATAATTCTACAGATCCTGATATTACTATATTTCAAATTACTTGTATGTCTGATAATATAATATATTATTATACATATAATTCTGGGGTGCACAAACTAAGATGTACTATCATAGTCCATGTTTATGGTGGACAGTGATTCCAATTCTGTAATTTTACGTTAACAAAAAATTGTGCCTCCTCCCCCAGATCTTTGCTCTGGATCCTTGCCTGAGTGTACAGTATAACAAAGCATTTAAAATACACATTAGTAGAATAATAAGCCAACATTTTACGGAGTAAGTACCACTGTGCAAATTCATAGTATGCAATAATTTCACATTTAAATAACATGGTTGCCTTGGGGCTTAATTTTATAACTTGTACAATTTAATATACCCTTTTAATTCTTTAATGCAAGTTTACAATTTTCTAGACTGTTTTTAGGATAACTATTGTATTTATTATTCTGATTATACCTACCTATATGGCCATGGAATTATGGCTATAAAGTTTATTAAATACAATTATTTTTCAACATATAGTAATAGCATTGTACCTATAGGTATTGTACCTACCTACAATATATTTACTTAACTAAATAAAACATTTAATAAAAATAGAATATACATTGTATATATTATATTGAATAGATAAATTTAATAAAAGTCATCAGTCGGATTGCCATATATGTGTATTAAATAAAATATTAAAATGTACATATTGGGTAATTTATTTCCAGTGCAATACTGTTAGTTTAATGACCTTAGTTTGTAATTTGAAACATATAGGTAATTTAAATCTGCAATAAGAGCAATTATTAGTCTATATTGCTTATAATAATGTATGCAATGTAGAGTAGGTAGGTCTAACCTTATATCTTAACATATTACCTAGTGCTGTAAAATAACTCAATACAAAAAGTATGCGGTTCAATAATCAATCTGTAATTCTATAAGAATTGCAAAAAGAAAAGTTATTTTATTTTTGTTGCAAAATATAGTAGGTAGGTACTTTATATAGATAGGTACTCAACTTACACTTATATAATGTCTAATGTTGATTGAAAAATGATAAATTATACCCAATAGATATAAGTACTTAGTAGATACATATATTTTGGTACCTACATAGACACAAGCTATTCTAAACCATTAAGCACACTTAGGACCATATAATAAAATTAAAATAATTGTTTTTAAATAAAATAAATAAATAGCTAGATAAAGGCGTAGGTTATAGTACTATAGTCTCTAATATTAGCTATATAGTACCCACTTATAGACTATAGTAGGTACATAAAGTCAATTTTGATATTGGTGGTTTATTTTAAGATGATGAATATATTTATAATTCATATTAGTTATACCTAACTAAATATAATATTTTAAAACAAACTAAATGCAGCTGATAATGCAAATAAATGTTTTTTTTCACTTTTGTAGTAACCTATGTTGTTTTTTATCTGCTAACGATGTTCTGTAGAAAATACCGATTTACAAATTGTACAAAACAAGTTTTCAACTTCATCAGCATCTCTACAAAAAGAAAATTTTATTCTAAATTCGAAGTAAAAATGTGCCTTCTTTTTTGGCATCTTTAAAACAAATAGGGTACCTAATAGATATTTTTTTCGAATTGCAATATTTATTTATACCACCCCACTTCTGACTACCTACAGAGAAATAGAGTACCGACTAGATACCTGCAATGTACTATGTAAAAATAATAATAATATATAACATTTAAAATATTTTACCTGGATATTATATCAAGATAAAAATAGTAGCGTAGTTGGAGCTTAATCAAGGAAGGAGGGGATATTTAAATACTATATTATTTTATTACTTATATAGGCTATAACCGTGATAGAAGCATCACTTAAAAAATCCCAACTGAGGGGGGGCATCTTTCTCTGCTAACTCACCCTAGCTACACCACTGGATGTAAATAGAGGTATCTTTTTTTTTTTATTGATCTTAAGCCCGGCAACTGTGGCCATTAGCTGTAGTAGGTACCTATTGTAGGTTTGTATTGTAGGTTTTTTGGCACGGTAGGGGGAACACACGTGTTTGTGTTTGGCAGAATTTTTAAGTGGGCACCCGTAGGTACTGTCATACCAGGGTGGGGGGATGGTGGCAATTCTCAACATCCGCCGTGACTCGGCTGAAGAAAAATGCAGCCCAGTAGCCGAGAATCGAACCGGCGACGAACCGAGGCCTAGACCGCTCGGCCACCCCATCCCCCAAATAGGTATCTATAAATATATTATAAACCCAACACGCACACATTTGTTAACGAACTGGTCGGTGTGATTAAACTTATAATAAAAAAAAATTCGAAAATATAATATTATTATTTATTAGAGACTAGGGGGTATGTACATTTAAGGTTTATATTTGTTAAGTAAAAAACGGAATAAAATGCCACGGAATTACATGAAAAATACATGGACAATAAAATGCGTCCCTTATAACACTAGACACCAAATTGAAATACGGAACAGTCCCGCATAATTAAAGGTCGTGTCTACGTATGGTCACCCTAAACATGATAGATGAGAATTTTGGTGATTTCTTAACTCAAATATACTTTATTCTAAGGTCAGATATCAAACATAGGTATAATGCTATAGTAGTTAAGGCCCAAGTACCTTTTATTTTTAATTTTACTATATTTTTTGTAAACATTGATGGATAAACTATCAAAACTAAACTTAAATATACGAGTATATGATGAATTTTCAAATTATTTATCATTGCATTAAGATACGATTTATATGTATAATGTATATACTTATGAATATTTTGTATTATACAAAAAAAAATTATACTACTGTACAGTGAATCCTGCAAACTGCATACATGTTATATAATAAATAATAATAACAAAACTTAGAAGTACATGGGAACTGGGAAGCCATCAGGTGATGAAACTTTTCAAATGTATTTAAACAACTAACTTAGTAGATCACGATACCAACGCCTTTTGAGACAATAGGGTAGATTGTCAGGTAGAGTAAAAAATATATATAGTGTAGAGGAGTGAGTAGCCGAATGGTTGCCGTTTAAATGTATGATTATCCCACGGGTCGAATTGGTTTTCGCTTTTTAATTACTCACATTTCCCTTCCTAATTTTACAGGCTTATATAGTACTGTCAACTTTCAGGTGTTAAAAAGTTCCTACCTGTTTCCGCGTTTTCGATCGGGGAAAAAAAGTACTGTCAACTTTAAGTAGGCATGGTTAAAATATACATTAGTGATCGTTGAAATGGAAGTCAAATAAAAAATAAAATAAAATTTAAGATTGTTGAGCTGATAGCATTAGGTTAAACTAACTTTGCAAATTTGTAGTAGACTTTCTTCGAATATTCTGATTGTGTAAATTCCCCATTAATGAAGTCAGTCATACAATTTTCCAAGTATTGGTTTTTTTTTCTTGTTGTCTGGTATAAGTTCCTTCGTATTACTACAGCAAAATTTAATTTTTAAATACTGTTATTCAGTCTCATAAAATAAAAATAAATATTAGGATGGGCATTAGTCAATTCTTTATATGAATTCATATTGCAAGCTATTGCTTGAAAATTAAAGTAATTATTTTAAGTGAACAGAAAAGTTGACCAATGTCCAATTCAGCTCATCTGAAAAAAATAACTTTTTTCAAACGGTAACTACTTTGGCATGTGCGATATTAGGTATATTTTACTATACGAATAAACTAGGTATACTTAAATTATGATTATTATCCATTAGTTCTCAATGGTCACAATTCTTGGACTATTGACTTCGAATACCTATGTAATATCTCTTTTTAGTTTTTTCATGTACCTACCCTTGCTTATAAATATTAAATTAAACTGGGATATTGCAATAACCTACTATTTTATTCGTGGTGATAATGTGCACTGTATAATATATTAATATCGTTATTTTTATATACCTACATTATGCACATATGTATATACAGTTGTATACACAACACACATATTATTATATGATATGTACTTTGCGTAGGAAATATATAGTAGGAAGGTACCATATACTTATATTGCATATTATATCGTGCACATGCAGTAGGGGAGCAATGAAAAATTATCTTTAATAAAGAATACTGATGTGGAGAGTGGAGACACGCTGTATACATAGTCGAGTGAATGTCTGCGAGATAAGACCATGTATGTCCATACACTACGATATTATAGGTATCTATTTCATAATATTATACAGCAGCTTATTCCTCTTTCATATGTATATAGTATATTGTTATTGTATATATATACATTATACACATACATTATACATGTATAATAAACAATATTACTATACTATATATAGTTAAACGAGCCATACGACGAACATATTGTATGCACACAATAATATATACCTATGCGGCTGTACTTACAATACGTTTATGATATAGGTATCTTTAATAGGGGTTTCAAAACTATGAACAAGTATTTTGACTGGACCACTAACTGCAGGGGAGCATACTACTTGCGTCCGAAATTATTATCAGTAGGTGATGAGTTGCGTCCCGCAAAAAAAAAAGATTCAAAAAGGTCATAGCGTATTTGCGTCCCGGTATACCTTTTTCTATGACCTAATTGTTTCCCGAAAATATCGATATAATCGATATAAAAATGTACATTGATGATACAAATTTAATTTATAATAATAACAATATAAAAATGGTTATAATAAATTATCAGTTCAATTCAATTGCAATATTAATAATAATAATAATAATAATAATATAAAAATGCATGTTATACCTACATTTTGTCATAATAAAAATAGTATAATATAATAAAAAATAATAAAAAAATGCCTGTTAAACATTTTGTCATAATAAATCATTACCGAATCATACTGAATTTACAATTTATGAACTATCGGTTTTAGTGACATGATACTATCGATTTTAATGATTTCTGAAGATAATATTGATAGTAATAATATGGCTGATTTGCGTCCCCCAAAACGGGACGCAACTTACCGATCAAATTTACTACCTGAAAAACATATTTTTTTTTGGGACGCAAGTAACATGCAGCCAACTGCAGTGAATAATAAATTCAAACATAAACTATTAGTATAATTATATATTGCTTTTTATTGCGAGCTTTATTTACGAAGTACATTGTACATACAAAGCGCTTCTATTATATATTTAATATTAATCACGACAACTACAATAAAGACAGATAAAATACACAAATTTAATTTAAATGTTTCTTATTTATGCAATATATCCACGGATTAAGATACAATTAATACCTTCATTATTCGTGCACTATTATCTATAAACCAGTGGCGAGCAACTGCCGAGGGTCCCCAATCATTGAACACCAAATCCAAATGAAAAAGTAAAATACTAAATTACTACGTATACCTATAGGTTGTATTATTTTATACTACGTACAATTATTTTTTACCAACAGTGACATCAATCGTAATGTCATAGGTATATACTACAAGATGAGATGCAGACCAACGGCTGTGTCAGATCTTAATTATTTAATTAAATAATAAAGTGCGAAATTGCCTAAAATTAATGAGTTAATTTATTATATTTTATACGAATATAAAATGTATTGTATAACATAAACTTATGTAATGTTTTATGACGGTAAGGGGTAGCTTCATCACAGTAAATACATTTGGAGGTCGTGGATTAAAAAAGGCTGAACACCGCTGCTGCAGGTCTAAATAATAACAGCGCAGGCGTACTGAACTGAGCATAACAATATAATATGCAGTAAAGATGACTTGTAGATCAACAACTATCAATGATAGGTGTGCTTATGTGTTAGTGGTCCAATCTGAGGCAATGGACATTGGACAGCCCTGCGAATTCAAATTAACTCAAGAGTCAGAACTAATATTTTTTATGTAGTGGGGAAGAGGGTAGACTGGGTAGAGGTTTTATTGTAAATCCATATTTTTATTGGAGTGAGATATTTTAAATCTGATAAAAAATGTGTACGATTTAGATCAAATCTAATTGAAATAAACCCCAATTTAGTATATACACTTCATATTTGTACATATTTTGATATAAGTACATAAACTTGTAAAAATATAAGTATATAGCATTATTATATATGATTATATATTTATATAATATATATATATAACTTGATGTTTGTATACTCTAATTCACGTGAATTTGTATTGTAGTTGTTTATTAGTTTGTCTTTGTACATCAAATTTACAAAGTAATTGTAAATTTTCGTTAATTTTAAGATTTTGATTAATATTGTCAACAGTTATTGAACATCAGATGCCAATCTTTAATATTTATGAACTTCCAAATTATGAGGAACCTACGGCATTCAATTATGAAGCATTTTACTTAAAATGTTTTCATCGAGAACAATTTTTAAAAAATTAACAAAATTCGAACCATTTCTTAAGGTTTATAATAGCTCATAAATTAAGAGTCAAAATGTTTCTAAAATGTTTTCATATAATATAGAAAATGCTTAGGTACATAAATATTTGGTGTACATTTCAAGTGTTTACGGTTATAAGTTTTTGAGTTATAAGGTATAGGTGCTTACTAAAAAATAAAACCTTTTTTTTCTAAAATTGATTTTCCGTAAAAATTAGTGTTTTTTTTTGTTTTTTTAGAAGCTTTATACTATAAGTATTTTCAACCCCTTAAAAGTACCGACTAGATCACTTTTCCACGAGAGAACACGCTGAATTGCTGATGTCGTAAATCGGACTAATCGGAGCATGTTTATTACCCCTACAATGTTGACGTCAGACAAAAAAAACACACAATATTATCATTGCAAATACAATATATATCCCTGGACGTTTTTTACTCGCTACACGAAGCTTACAGCAGGCAGCAGCCCAAGTAGGCATATAACATTAATAATATAATATGTACCACGAATAAAATACCGCGGTACACCGTACGGGTACCGGGTACATCGTATAATATGCAATATGCAAATCGGAGAAACCTCACGTCACCGCCGTCGTCGGGCACACGAGCGACATATTATATGCGATGATGCGGAAAACGGAAACGATACCATGGCACTGCGGCGATGTCATATTATTATATATTATTACCTATATTTCACGCATAACGAAGTGGAGCGAGCGTATGTATGCGCAATATAGGTATGGGCAGACACGCAGCAGCGTATACCTATATTATGACGTCTGAATATTACACGCGGTAGCGGGGCGGACGGGCGGCGGCGACGCGTCTTCGGCGTCATACGCGTGTAGATCATGCGTTATATCCGCCGACATCGCGCGACTTAAACGTCGATAAAACGGGTGGCCCCGGCGGCGGGCGAGTGGCGACATCGACGATAGCGTTTCCGCATGTATAGATGAGGTACCTCCATATCATTATATTGTGTGTGCGCACTGCGCGCGCGATCCGCGTGTCCCCGTCGGCGAGACGACGCCGCACCACACGCCGCCGCAGGAAATGAAAACTGCTCCGGCTTGACGTGGTGCCCGGTACGGGTGTGTAAGTTGCGCGCGGTTGGCGAGGGGGGTGAGAGAGTGAGCGCGAGCAATAGCGCACCCCCTCCCATTGGACGGCCGACCGATCGATGGGCCGTCCCGGGCTCCAACGGACGCGTCCGGTGGGCGTGCCGGTGCTCGGGGCGACAACGCCATCGACGCCGCCGCCGTGGCCGTCCCACGCGACTTGTGCAGTCGTGGTGTTGTAGCGGTGCAGCGACGGCGTCGACGGCGGTGACGATTGACGATCGCGGACACCGCAGTTCTGTGCTATAATAATAATAATAATAACAATATTGTCGTTTCGCACTGAAACCGCCGTGGTGCAAGACGGCCGCCCGCGCAGACCGAACGTCGCACAGATCGTTGTATGATAAATATATATATATATAGGTGCTGTGCAATAACGTGACGGAAGTGCCACCGCCAAATACGTTCTTGTAAAAATACACACACTGCACCGGCTGTCCGTTTCGACTGCGCCACAAACCCGGCCCGGTCAAATGATGCTGGACATACTGCACCGGCACGTCGTCAGGGACATGGACGGGTTTCCCAGAATCTCCAACTGTGAGTATATTTACATATTATTGCTGTGCACTAAACCTATAGAGATGTATTATAAATTTAATATTGTACTGCGTATTAACGTACAAAAGCGTACAACAAGTAACGATGTGTTATACGTGGGGTGTCGTGAGCGTCTTTCGATATTTCTATAATATTTATGCCTTTAAGGCAGTGACGTATAGTTGTAAGTTATAACATGATATTTTATAAATCGGTGTACGGCCGAATATGCCCACCCGCGGCGAGTGTTTGGAGTCAGTCTTTTTTGAGATCTCAGGACTCGTCGCTGTCAACATTGTAACTCAATTACTATAAAACAGTTTTGGCTTTACGTTCAAATGATCAAGTCAATCTACAGTACAAGTAATACTACGACAGGCGGAGGTATATGTGTGTGTAGATTTTGTATGTAGTAGGTCTGACCTATAAAAAGTCCTATTTTTCTTCTATCCACCCTCCCACCCACGTTTAAGGTGTTGCCTGAGCATCACACTTGGACCCTATGTTACACGCCACTGGACTTACGTGTAACCCATCACTTATTCTCTTTTAAATTGTCCGTATCTTAGTACACGCAGTACAAGTAGTACAATTATTAATGTCTTCATTTATTAAGTATAAATAAGTGTTACTAATTTCTATCGGCATAAATTGAGGATAACGCCGATATAAAAATATTATTGTGCGATATTGAAATGTCCCAACACTCGCAAGTGTTACCTGTCTTACTCACGCCATACCATGGCAAATCTATACCGACACTACGTCTTGTCGGATTCTTCTTTCCGCCGTCCATTGAAAGTTAACATTATAGAACAATATTTCACTTAGCCCGATATATTTTGTAGAAGTATAGTTACTAATCTCAACTGAACGCAGATAGTTTTTTTCCGTATTTTAATTTTAATCTCAGTTGCAAATAAGACGTACAGTATGGTGACCGTTTTAAATCACTTAACCAATTCAATTTTTTCAAATTTATATGAATTGAAAAACTAATACTTTTGCAAATAATAAAACATATGTTCGTTTCTGCCATGGGTTTTGCTTTTTACACCGTATCATAGGTAATCCCCAGTTCACGACCGACGGCATGGTATTTCCTAGAACTGTCGGCGTGGAAGAGCGACTGGTTATTATTTCGGTACGTATCTCTTGCCCGTAATTCGTATTCGCCGTATTATTGGATATTTATAAAATTAAAGTACAAACTATGATGTAAAAATAAAACATCTACATAAACTGTCGACATCAAATTACGGAATAATGTTTTTTTTTTTTTTAATACGACCAATAACAAATATTATTAAATTGTAGGTAGGTACGTAATATTTTTTTGTCGGCGAGTATATGAGATGCTGTCGGACCAGCCAAGGAATTGGTCCTGTAAACCTTTTTAAATATTAGAATAGGAAACATCTTGCAAAACACCTTGCAACCCCAAATTACGCCACTACTTTTATTTTTTTTTTACTCCTAAATGTTAATACATGTGTGCCAGCGTATTTATTCACTGTACCTATAATATTCGATAGAAACGATTACAACGATCTTTATTAATGTATAGATATCTATAATAATATGAACTTGTTATATATTTGCTAAACTACAGTGGTGTAATTAGGAATTTTTTCTGTGGAGATAGACGTTTTATTACCATGCGCATACCAATTTATAGATTCCTTGATATTCATTAGGTACATTAATAAGTAAATATAATATTTAAATATAGCGATGTCAGAACATAACCCCACAAGTTTCAAATAGCTAAATATATATGTATACCTATGTCCTATATTATAAAGGGTCTGCGAGGATCTATACCCCTCATTCCCCCATCCCCCCGTAATCCGTATTACACCCCTGCTAAACTATGAGTATTTTTATAGATACCTAAATCCAATTATTCATAATACGACTTCGCACATGTATATTGTACAATTTACGCCTGTAGCAGTGGCTTCATTTCAGTTTTTGAGATGGGCCATGGGGGCAACAATATTTTGATCGACCCATACGCTCGCTAACAATTACATTATAATTACAATTACATCTCTACATCTCAGTACAAATAGCCTTCTTCTTATGAATACAATTGAAACGTCAAACAATGGCTAGGTAAACCAAACGAGTAACGACAGTCGACAATTAACAATAGACATTAAACACGGAAGGCCCTTACTATCTGTTAAATACTCATCCTGATAACACACAACACACCATACACCAGGGTTGTCCATTATTTAATATTCATAAATTAGAAATACATAATAATATCATTGATTATAATATATACTATAATAAAATAATAATAAATACCTCAATACAAATAATAAATATACTATGTAATCAATGATAATGTTCAGATACCCTATAATTATTTACGTATTAGCACTAGCCACGAACGATGGTTTAATGTTATTTAGCAATGACATGAATCGTGTTTTCCAAGGGCTTGAGGGCTGCAGTCCAAAACTTGTCCGACACTAGCCCATATTCGGCCCGATAGCAGCCCTCTAATAACAAGGGGGTGGGCAAATTCCCACCCTCCTCCACAAATAACGTCACTGGCCTGTAGGATTTTAAAATCCAATAATTAATTGAAATTTTGTGTAGGTGTACACTTAATAATATATATGATCTATGATTTGATGTTATATCGAATTGATCGCCAATATATACGTTCAAACGTTATTGTTTAAGCATATGTATTATATATGTGCAACAAGTACTTAGGTGCTTTACTAATATTACAAACACCGTGTATAGACGTATAAATGTATACCAATATAACTATGTATAAAACAAAAGGATCAACCGAGTGTTTTAGTCCCTGTAGGGTATGGAAATTATACAATACAAATATAGGTTCATTATAATATATACAATACATCGTGTTTATGAAGCAATGTGAATAACTTTATACATAATTAACTTCATATTTCGTTACCTAATAGTTAAAACATTATTCTAATTTATTAATAAACCGCTTGTGTATGTATTTTTATGTACATATTAATATATTATAGCAGCTATACTCCGTGTATAATATCATTGTTTTTTTTTTTATATATATTAATCAATCTTTACAATTGTTGTATCATAATCTTATATGAGGTTAAGAACTACCTAAGTTTAGCTTGGTGTCTTGAGGCGAGGATACGCGAACATTCTAATCCTCTTATCTCGAAAATCACTTCACATACACTTTTAGAAACCCCCGAGAGAATGAAATGGCCTAGGGATTTTCTTTATTCAACTAACTAACGCAATTTGATCTACTCAAATGACTTAACGTTACTACCTTTTTATAATTCTCTTTTATTATAAGTGTAATTATTATTTTATCTTCTTTCTTTGTGTAAATTGAAATAAATGACGCTGAAGTGTGATATTATGCAGCTATTCAGTATTCACCCACTCTCCGCTACGGAGTTTACGTAGGTACCTCATATCCTCTCATGATACTTTTTTCTGTAACTGTAGATTGTGGATTTATAAAAAATAAGCTAGGTAAACATTTAATTTATAACTTATTAGTTCATATTATGACCTGTGACTTATGACGTATGTGATATGTTCATATTATTATACCTATACTAATGTATTGTTTTCTGGTTTCTGTAACGCTTATATTATTTTTAACGTGGACATTTTTTATAATATTGAGAAATTAAATTATTTAAAATAAAATATTATCCTTGGATAGTACCTGTATAGACTAGGAATATCATCCATAAAATATTATCATATTAATTGACCAGTCATAACAATCAATAATTCAATGATTGTGAAATGTTGGTAACTGAGAATATTAGCAAATTGATTGATGTAGTGAAGCGAATAAGCGATAAGAATTCTGAAAACAGATTGGAATTTGTCATGAAGTCTCATTGAGATTGGCTTTACAACATTTTTGATTTTAGTTTCTAAGCGGAGCGATGAATGTATTGATTTTACAATGATGTGTGTTTTTCTGTAACCATAAAATATTAAAAAATATTAACATAGCATTTTTATAGTTTTATGTTCAAATTTGGACGAAATTACATAGTAAATAACTAAGAATAATGATTTAAGTTATTTTGTTTTAATTTAAAAATATTATTCTTGGGTAGGTACTTGAAACTTTTAAAGTAGGTATATTATTAAATTGTATACACAGAATGATTTTTCAAATGAAAGTTTTTGGCAAAAATGAATTTAACCTACTCTAGTACATTACTTAAATCACAATAATCACAGCAATATCATCAAATTAAACACCATTCATTACAGTGACCCCCTTTCGTCTATACTGTACAGCAGAGCGCATCCATTTATCCGATTTGTTGATTTTAACTTCTCCAAAAATTGAATTTTGAACATTTTTTAATTACTTACTCTTTTTCAATATAACGTTTTTAGGAAATTGGGGCTTAGTATCAGTAATGAGGGAAAGCCCATCTCAAGTACTCTTGACGGCAAATTCATAGCTGTTTTTAGAATTCTTATCGCATCATTAGATCAATTGGTACGTTTGGCAAAAAACATGTCTGAAATCCATGTCTCATGTGTGTTAGAGAAAGACAGGAAATCACGGTATCGAATCCCATTAACAAACAAGTATTCGCTAGGTACCTGTATGTATTTTATAACCGGAAACTCACGGATAATAATAACCTGCCCCAATACGATTGCAATACCTACACCACATTATAAGGAAACGAACATCAAAGTGTGATAAAAATAAAACATTCGGTAAATAGGGGTCTGATAAAATATTATTTCTAGCAATGGAAAGTATAATAGGTAGTAGGTACACACAAAACTATAAATCACCAACATTTACACTTTTTCTCGATTTTATTTTTATAGCTACGAATTCACAAGTATGGTCGTACACTCGTTCAACATCATAATATAATATTATTATATAGACAATCCGTCAAGAACTTATATAATATACTACCTACTCGAGTAAATTAGGGGTGAGGTTTTAATAAAATATTTTATTTACATAGGTATTGTATATAAAGGCACTATACACAGAACTTAAAGTAGAAAAAATAATATGAGAGGGGGATGTGATTCTCTATATAGTCATAACCGTTATAGACTTGTATACTTACATCATACATATATATTTATAGTGTTGTATACACACTATAATATTTAAAAAAAAATTGATTTTCAGACAATTATTAGCTTGTCTGTCGAGTTATCGTAGATTTAAGATTTTTAAGCACAGTAAAGCTGCGTAGGCGATGAAAGTATTTGAAATAAGTGCCATTATAAATACCACGAACTTAAAATTCTGACTTAAAAACTAACTACTGACGATCTACCTAAAACGTTAACATCAAGTAGAAAAGATAATTGTAGGCACTATTTTGTTTGATTGTTTGTTTGGCTAATTGATAAATAAACGCCATAACTAGTAGTTATTTTTTTTGTTTTAAATTCTATGTGTAATCACTAATTATCTATAACAGTTTAACTTATTCAAAAATGTTAACGTTACGTTGTTGCCAGATATGTACGATATAATTTTAATATAGAATATTCAATTTTTATAATATTAATTTTTAAGTTCAAATTTGGACAAAATTAGGTATTTAAACAATGAATAACGATTTTAGTTGTTTTGTTGTACTTTAAAAATACTATTCCTGAAACTTTAAAATTATATTAATATATTTTGTTTACACAATGACATTTTCAAATCATACTACTAGTATATATACTATTTACACAATAAATGTTATTTACGAATTTTAATATACGGTGTCGACGGTGTCGTATTACTATCTGCTTGTCAATTATGTCTGCGCGTGATTTGACGGTGTCCTTATTGTCTCTTTTTTCACCGATAAACAATCGACGTTCTACTATATTATTATCACGTCTACAACACATTCCAAACACCCACGGCCCCTGTACGCGTACACCGTAATTCCGATTAGTTATTTCAGTATCAGTATCAGAACTGCTAGATTCTGATACCACAAGTTCTTCTCTAGGCTTATGACCTACTATACAGACGTATATAGGCAACCACGGTTATACGCTTATACTCCGCTTGCGTAAAATAAAGATTCGTCCGTTTGCACTTGGATTCCTACAACACCGATTTTCG
Organism: Myzus persicae; assembly: GCF_001856785.1. NCBI lineage: Eukaryota > Metazoa > Arthropoda > Insecta > Hemiptera > Aphididae > Myzus > Myzus persicae. Next base: position 19,953 of record NW_019103859.1, read on the forward strand.
CAAGTTTTTCAAATATTGGTCTACACAAAGATTATACTCAGCAATCAGTATATTATATTTATCATTATAAAAGTCGGTATAATTGCCCCCGCTCTATCGCCTACCGGATTTCGGGAGCTTCGACCCCGTCTCCGTAGTGGGTTAAAATTAGTATAATACCCAGGTAATGGTGTAGTGTAATATTTATCATCGCACGTTTGATCGTGATTTCGGTGACAATAGTGTAACACGGTGTGCAGCACACAAGAAAATAACAATAATTGAGTGATGGTATTGATTTGTTGTTGCCAGCAGACGGCGATTGTGGCGAAGGCCCGGCGAGTTGCGAGGGCTGCGGAACGAAGATCGTGGACAGGTTCTTGATGCGAGTGGGCACGAGCAGCTGGCACGAGCAGTGCGTCACATGTTCGGCGTGCGGCGTCCCACTGGCCAAGTCGTGCTACTACCGGCACAACGGATTGTACTGCAAAAACGACTATGACAGGTAACTTGCAAGTATTGGAACTATCGGTCGCCACAACATTATGCTGTGTACAAAATATATTACATATCAATATTATATACTACTATATTATACGCACAATATGCATCGTCTGCCCCGACGTCGCACGCGGCATGTGGTGGTCAGTACACCTTGAACTTGTATACATTTTAGTAGGAATATTATTGCCTATTATTATGACGTAGTAACCTAACGGCATGTATAATCCCGACTTGCAATGCACACACAACCCCACACACGTGGCATTTATAATAATATAAAGATTGCTCTGTGCCAGACACGGATCCTGAGCAAATTACTGGCGGGGGGGGGGCACAATTTTTTGTTAATGTAAAATTACAGTATTGGAATCACTGTCCACCACGAACTAAGATAGTACCATCGTAGTTTGTGCATCCCAGAATGATTCGTATAATAATATATTATGATATCAGACACACATGTAATTTGAAATATGGTAATACCAGGATCTGTAGATTTATTAAAAAAAATTTGGGAAATTATATGTCTGGGGGAGGGGTGGGGGGTCTGTGCTACACGACCAAACGTTCATCGCCCGATTACTATATTGGAACCTATTTCTGCAAGACTCTTTCGACCCACATGGAACGTATACCTAACTACCTGAGACGATTTTGCGAGTTATAGTTATTTGCACCGTTGTAAGGTGCACCTAGTCGAATTTAGTGTTTGTAATTTGCACCAAAATGAGTGCTTATGTTTTCGATTACCTGCAAGTATTCAATTATTCGTCGATTATTTTATATTCATTATACTGAATATTTGACTGACAATATTATTGTTTTTAATATTAAGACTTTATTTATATAATGCACTGTAAAATACAAACTTATAATTAATTTATTACATGTATATTATAGTTACAACAATCGCCGTAAACTCAGTCTGTATCGTGAGAGTTATAAGTTCTATACGAAATAGTGATCTTATACCTATAAATCTATTAATTTTCCACATGTTTTATGAATAAAAACCAAGCCAAAGTATTTATGTTAGAATTATAGACACTTTTTTTATCAAAATCTAAATTGCATATAAATATTGTAAACCATTAAACGTGTTGTAAAATTATATTTTTATCTAAAATAACGTTATTATAATAATATAAATATATAATTATGTTCGTTGTGTATTATTGTTATGACTTAAAGTGCAGAATTTATGTCAATACAGACATACCTTAAAACGGTGTAAGTGCGGTGGGGGGATATATAACCCCTAACTTCTCCCCCCCCCCCCGGGGGGCACGCCTCTGGATCCGTGTACATTTTTTGCGATGCTTCATTAATGAACAGGTGTCAGGCACTTCGAAAATACTTTATTACGAGTGTGAGTAACGTGTTTATCGCCTGTTTCAGACTATTCGGCGTCAAATGCGGTCGGTGTGGCGAGCCTTTGGGAGCCAGAGAGCTCGTTATGCGCGCTGGCCCCAGTCACGTCTATCACGTGGGATGTTTCGCGTGCGTTGCTTGCATGCAACCATTACAGAAAGGCCAGCAGTACGTGGTCAAAGCCGGCGGTGGACAACTGTTTTGCCGTACAGACTTCGAAAAGGAAATATTTCTCATGCAACAGACCGTTGGAAGTCCACAACCAGGTAAACTGTTTTGTACACAACGAGCATTGACGTATTTGACGTATTTTTCGTACATAGTTGGTATAATGACTATAGGTCCCGCCCTCCACCTGCGTACCTGCTATAATACTGCTAATGTATATCACTAATTATTATAGTCTCGTATTTAACCACCAATATTATGTAATTTAAATAATTTTATGTTTATTTTGAGTTATGCACCACTACGCATTAGTGCATTAACTTGAATTATACATAAATGTACGAAGTAGATAATAATGTTTAAAATATTTCGCTGTTTTAACGAAAATACTTCGTTGTTTTTGTTTAGACGATAGTCTAACTCTGGACGAGAACTGTAGGCCTCGAGACGGCCGCCGTGGACCGAAAAGACCCAGAACCATATTGACTTCGGTACAACGACGGCAGTTCAAAGCTTCATTCGAAGTCAGTCCAAAACCCTGTAGAAAGGTAAGTTCGTGTATTTTTAATGTTCACTGCAGTATTGAGATAATTATAAAGACGCACATAAATATATAATAATATATTTTGTTCATGTTTTACAAGTTACTACGTAGCTATAATGTCTTATTATTTCATCGCTGGATGGGAACAGTCTTAAACTCACACTTCGTTTAAATCCAACTGTTTATCATTACGTTTACTTACTCTGTATAACACTGTTTATATTAATTTTATCGAAAAAAGTTGTACATTTATTTATAATATACGTAGCAGCGTGGTATTTTATTTTATGGAATTTTTGTTCAGGTACGAGAAGCGCTGGCTAAAGACACGGGATTAAGTGTGCGAGTTGTGCAAGTATGGTTTCAAAATCAGAGAGCCAAAATGAAGAAAATCCAAAGAAAGAGTAAACAAGACGATAAAAATACGAACAATAACAACGCGAACAATACGGATAAAAATGAAACTGAGCACGCAACGAATACCACATCTAGCGTATGTTCTGGAGGTATAGTACACATCATAATATCACATTATATATTTGTATTGGACATTGATATTGACTCAAATTTGAATTAATTACCGACATGATGAAAAACTATAATATGATATTTTGGTTTTACATATATTTAAGTTTTAAAAGGGCCAGGCCCAATTTCATAAATTAGATAATAATAACAATCGTTCGTGAATATAATAAATGAAAAATATTTCCCGTCACTTATGTAAGTTATATACTTATATCCGAATAAATTACATACTAATACCTACAAAGCTTATATATAAATCGTAAAATATATGATTTATTGAAAACAAGAATTTGAAAGCCTTATACTTACAACTTAATAATTACTAATACACGTACCTACTAGAACTTAATAGTAAATACCTACTTTGTTGCATTTTAAATAATTTTTGACTGCTATATAGGTAAAGTCTAAAAGTTCGTCTGTTTTTGTCTGTAGATCATTATTTGAGCTTGAGTACGCTGAGCATGCACGACAGCAGTGACTCGAACTATCAGAACAGCCAGCCACTGAAACCCAACATACCGTACTCGCCCGAAGGTAAATAATATTCGCGCGCTAATTATGCCGAGAACAATGTGAACCGTTTATTCGTGGAAGGCTGTATAATAATTCACTTTGAAAATCAAACTGCTATAGAGCTGGTTATAAAATGTTTTTGGTAAAACCTGTTGATCTGAAGTTTGAATGAGCCATTCAGTTTATACATTTTTTTAATCACATTTTAATTGTATTACACTGCTCAAAAAAGTTTGTTATTCTCATTATACTTTTCAGACCTTTCTGTACCCTTTTATTACAAATAATAATAATAATAATAATAATAATAATAATAATAATGATTAACCAATCCGCCTATGTGTTATATCTATAACATACGATAATATTATAATATCTAACCCAATGTATCCTTGTGGGTTGCTGCAGGTACATACACCGGCGACCATTCGGTGGACAGTTTCTGCAGTTCGGACGTGTCCCTGGACGGCAGCACCACGGCGGCGGACGAGATCGGTTCCGATACCATGTCACTAGACCTGTCCGTCCACCACGGGACCCACAACCAAAACGTGCATCACCAAAATCACCACCATCACCACCATCACCATCACGTCGGCGGTGCCGCGTCCGTGTTGCCGGGCCAGCAGATCAACCCCATCGACAAACTGTATCTGATGCAAAACTCGTACTTCAACAGCAACGACCATTAAATAATATTACCTATATAATAAATATACACACCCACTCATATATATATATATATGTATATTATGCATAATTATTATTGTTCTATGTTATAATTATCTCGTATATTATAGTGCACAGGCAATTGCAGTGTTGTTGGTAATTATTGCGGACTTGATTAATCGGTTAGGGTCCTGCCCTATTGCCCGCCATCACTGTTTCGAATATTCATTATATTACATAAAATATATAATATATGACATGACCGGACGACAGACTTTAGTGTATTTTTAGTGTCTCCGCATTCACAATACTCGTATTATAAATCATTCTTGTAAGACGTATATAATGTTTATAAGTCGTAATATTATCAATGATAATTTGTCATGCATTGGAACCTTTGTGGCTGTTTATGGTCCTGTCTTATTATACTGTTCTACTGCAGGGTGTTACAGAAATAACTTACAAATACAAAAAACCACCCATGCAATAAATGCTGCCCTAATCAGTATTTATAAAAATAAAGGGATATATATATATATATATATATATTATAATCGTTATTATTGATGATAATTTTACTAACATTTTTTATTTTTATTTTCTTAAGAACAACAATTATGATTGCCATTTCATTGGTTACAACTAACATTCTGTCAGTTATTCCTGTTACACCTCGTATAATATGAATATCATATACCTAAGTACTATGTGTTGTAAACATTGTTATATCAACTATAAGACACAGGTTTTTTGACTTCATTATGAAAGACTGTACACGTCATATGCAATTTTGAAGGAGCCCTTTACTTATGTGCAGAGTTCAGTTATTGCTTAAGGTCTAATATATTATAAATGTGTTGTAATTTCTATATTATCTGTAAATATATACCTATATATTATATATTTATGTAATATATACTTTCATACTGTTATCAATGTTATTTGTATTTTATCGCATTATTTAATATGAAATTTAGATGTATACTTAATTTATAGTCATGTAGTTTTACTGTAGTTAACTAAGAAAATGCCCTTAAATTAATATTTATGTTAAGAAACTACCTATAGACTATAGTATCTATACAGTATACACATATGTGTGTGAGTACACACACAAGCTATACTAATCAATAACAATGTGGTATTTATTGTGATTATAATGAATAATATTCATTTGAAATTCTTGTAAAAAATCTCTCGTGAAATTAATTTTATGTTTACTACTATTTATAAAATGTATGTAATCTTGTAAACTTATTTAGTGCACTTAAATCGACAAGTTGGGCAACATTTTAGGTAGTTAATTAATATGTGAAAATACAGTGTAAACGATTAATGAAATCGTAAATAAAAAATGCTAATCAGAATATATTATGTATACATTGATGTAGTTTGTGCTACGTTAGAATATTAAAATCTATCAAATATCAATGAGTTTTCACAGGAAATTTAATCAAGTGACATATTATTATGCCAATAATACAAGTTCAGTAAACTTTCAGGCCTGACAACAAACTATAAAATAGATTGGCATATGATGTCAAAGATGAACTTATAAAACTCGTGAATTACTAGAATCTAGATTATACCTATGATATGGGATGTCAGGACTTGGGAAACTGCAGTCAATTCTTGTAGAAATTTAGAATATTTAAAAAAAAACACCTGTCCGTAGATTTAGAACAAGATTGTTTTTTAACGTTCTATGAAGTATCAAACTATACAAAACGAACAGTAAGAAGTTGTGGAGATCGGAGATCGATAAATTATCAACATAAGAGACAACAGCAACTAATGAAGTTTAATAATACACAAAACGTGAAATCTAATAATCGTGCATAAATATTAAATGCATACTGCAGTATTCGGCACGGACGGCTCCGGGGAAGGCCTGGGAACCGTAGCCTCCTCCCAAGCCCGTATTTCTAAAAAAAATATACCTACTAGAATATCAAAACTTTTCTGAAAATTATGACAGCCCCCAAAAATCTCCGGAGCCACCCCTGGTATTCAGCTCAATGGTCATCGAGAAATACTTACGAATGGGATTGATCATTGGCACCGATCCTATAGTTTGACCTTTATAATATAATATTTATCATACCTTATAACCAATAACCTACATATTTATATTGTATATACAATATACATACATGCCTATTTTCATATTTTGCATAGATATTTAAAGATAAAAAAAAATAATAAGGCCCAAATCTCAATGACCTTTATAAACGTCTTGGGCAATGCTTTGATAGCTAAAAATGAATTTCAACAACATCTGTGACTAAACAACTAATTTTAATTATTTAGGTTATTTTAGATTCTGAATGAAGCGATAAGTGTATAGATTTTACAATAATGTGTTTTAATTTAAAAAAAACGTTAGGTATAATAAGTCACTATTCACTGTTTTACATAGATACCTACTAAATTATTTTTCATTTAGATATTTAGTATTTTAGTGTGTATAATAAATACTTGTCAATATAATAAATAAAAAAAATTTGACCGACTAATTAATGACATTGTGACATTGTTGCCATTAGCCCGTATGCAAAGAAATAAAGTTGATAAAAAACGATAGTAAGAATAGGTAGGTACATAATGAAAATTCGTTTTATTGAATCAGAAAATATATAACATTGTTTCAATTAATGATACACTTGGTTATTTACTGGTAGATACAGTGGTACATCAGTTGTAATGTACCTAGTCGAATTATATCGATTACCCATTCGTTTGAGTCAGTTGGATTTTGAAAAAAGTTCAAAAAACCATTGTCACCCCAATCTGCATTACACAATTGCATGTGTTATCTCAGTCTTATAAACGTACAGGTCACAATAATACATTTTAGTATTTTACTCTGTAAGTTCTAAAATTTGAGTGAATTGAAATTGACTTGTCATAAAATTTAAAGAAAAGATTTTTATCTAGGGAATCTCTGAGGCTTTTATTGATATTTTTCTTAAGGAGCAAGTTATGACCTTTTTGAAACGGTACCTACATTTTAAAATGATCATACATCATAATTTACTTAAAAATAATAATATCAATAAAATCCTCAGACATACACTAGATAATAATCGTAGGTACCTACCTTTAAATTTTATCACGGGACAATTCACTAATATTTTAAAAATAACACAGTAAAATGTGTAAGGTATCTAGTACGTTTATAAGATGGAGTCACGTAGACAAGACAATACTCAATAATATTATATTATAATATGATATTTGTACCCATGTGTCCACGTAATAATTATGAAATGTATCAGCGTGTATAAATGCTAACGTGTGTAGATAGCGATAAAACGGTTTTGATTTCTTTCCTCGTCGCGACAACTTACTGCATACGAATCGCTCAATCGCAGATGGTAATTCTATGTTTTATGACTAACTACTTCTGACGATCAGGGTGAAAAATAACAGAAGAAGAAGAAAACATATTTTAATTTAGAATTAACTTAGTTAATTAATTATTTGAATGTAAAATTTACTTTATGGTTCTCCTTAAGTTAATAACAATTTAAGTTTGTAAGTTCTTAAATCTAAAGACGACCTAGATTCAGCTGCTATCAATTTTACAAACATCATCCAATCGTCGGCTTGGTCCTCATCAAAACCAACCACCCCCCCCTTCAAATTCGTNTTCACGTTATGTGCGTCGCCTTGTTTTTGTACATACTGCATTGCATAAGATTAAATGTAAACATCACCTAAAGTTTATTGTTTTATAGATAATTTCTTAAAAACTGACCCATCATCTTTATTTAAAACATATATTACAGCTTTCAAAGTTCACAGTATTAATCAAACTTAACAGTTTTATTAGACTTTCATGGGATCATTTAATTGATAAAAATGCTTTTTGTGTAAGATATTACTTAATTTTTTTTATATTTAAACAAAATTGAATACATAAATATAAATTTAGTAATAGTTTTACAGTTAGTTATAAATAAATATTTTGCATACATAAAAAAGGAATTTATTAATATTTATTTTAAGTATACTTAAAGAATGAGTTTATTATTATTCATTATATAGTAGTATTTAATATTGAGTAAATCTACTAAATAAATTTGATGTTTTCAAAAAAAATAACATCTTTTATTTGTTAAGTAGGTATTAAAAAATATTTCACATTTATCTAATAGTAATTCAAATTAATCATTATATTTTTCACTTGCAGTTTTAATGTTATCAAATATTTTTCTAGCCGCAGATGCTGTCTCTGTATACCTTGTTAGTTTGAGTATTTCTTGTAAATTTATCTGTACATATAATATATCTTTTAATTAATTCTTTTAGGCACTTAACTAAAATTATGTGTTGTAAATTTATACTTATGTATATTAAAAGCCGTAACTTGAGGGCTTAAGGGTTCAGACCCCCTCAAAGTTTTTTTTTTGTTTTTTTTTTTTAAGAATAATTAATTTTTTTTGCTAAAGCAGTAATCACATAAATAAAGAATTTTAAATTTTGAATGTAAAAATGATGATAGTTGATGAGTAAGAAATTGTTGACCCCTTCCCCCCCTCCAGAAAATTGTTTTCAGTTTTGGCTTTGTATATATTTATCAATTATTATCACGGTTGAATAGATGGATATTATATAGAACAAAGTTAATTAGAAAAGTGGTAAGTGAAATTATGGATTCTTATAATATTTTCAATCAGGAAAATAAATAAAATAAAACTACAGTAAATAATTGTTAATGTTTTACCCTATGAGATAGGGAAAAGTTAATTTTTTTTTTAAATACATTATATTATAATTATTCAGAGTAAATGTATTTATAATAAGATGGTACTTACTTCATTTTTAAGAATTATATACATTGATTTATTAATTTTTTCAGTTAGAGAAAGAAGTAAATTTAAAGAGAACAATATTATACTGTTATTGCCCTTAGTAGGAACTACTTTTATGTCGCTATTTATTGTTTGTATAAGTTTATTATTTTCCATCAGCATGTGTCCATCAAATTGATTACTCACATTATACAATGTTGCATAAGTAATCCTAAGAAAAAAACATATTTTAATAATGTATAATGCAGGCCTTTATACAATAGTTGTATATGCAAGTAATAAAAGTTGATATATTTACTTCTTTAAAATACCAAGTGAAGGAGGTGTATACACCACCAAAGACACAATAAGATTAACAATATTAATTCCATCATTAACTTGTGAAAAAAAGTGACAACCACTTTTTGTGGTTGTAAGGTTAGCTATTATTCTTAAAATCTGTAGCACAAATTTCATTTCATTTGTTTTTATTGATGGCATCTTACTATTATAACTTCGAATAAAAGAACTAAGTATATTAGTTATTAATTTAGCCATATTTGTCATGTTATCCTAAAAAATTATAATGCAAATTTTAAAATGTATGAATAGTCATAGTACATAGCATATAATGCATTTGTGGGAATAAGGGGGGGGGGGCAGACTTTGTTCCTCTAAAAAAATTGGACTTTTTGCTCTCATGATATAGTTATATATTATTATGTACTGTGCACCTATGTTTAGTTATATTATTTATACTCTAATAATTACTTCTTGTAAAACCATATCAATTGCTGAAGGTACTTGTGTTGCTTTCGACAAAGAGTAACAAAATGTTAACCCAATAATAGAACTAAATGAAGTTTGCTGTTTAAGTTGCAAGTTTAGTTTTGTGACTTCAAGTTGTAACTTATTTATAGTAGTAAGAGATTCGTTCTCTAGTAAATTAAATTCAGATTTTAACTCTTCAATTTCAGCTAGAAAAAAAATCATGTGAAGTATACTTAAATTAAAAAAAATATATGAGGTCAGTGAGAACAAAAATTATTTTATGTAATATAACTGATGGAAGTTCAATGGAGAATTTAGGGATGATAGAATGATCATGGTTAATTAATATTCAACAATACTTTTTAATAATAGCTATGTTATAAAAATATTACAAATTATTATAAACCAAATATAAATCTTAGAATCAGCACAATATTTGTTTTCTTTCTCAGACTTACAAGCAACTAAGATAAAAATAAAACTCATTCGTGCCAATTTCTTTTTTTATTATTTTGAATTTTGAGTAATCTATAGTAAAATCATCTATTACAAAAAGTATAGAGTATAATATTTTTGAGGGTTTGACATCAGTTTTATATTTTTAAATTATGTGACTAAAAATAAATTTTTTTTCTGTAAATTTAAATGGCTATTCAATTATTTTGGGACAATATTCAAACTAATCAATATGCCAAAGTCAAAAAATATTATTCCTTATAATTTTTGTAATGGTTGGTTTTATTATAAAAATAAGTACTCAAAACAAAAAATAAAACTATTTTGCGGACATGAGTTATGTCTAAGTTATGTATGGGCCAGAGAGAGTAAACAAACTGTGCTGACATTATCATAAAAATATTTTTTTTCACTTTTAAAATATACAAAAGTAATACTAAAAAGAATACCACCAACTAGCATCTATCCACAGGATTTAATATATTATATTATTATGAACAAAATAAAAATAAATGTAATAAAACTATATTATAAACTATGCATATTAATATTATATTTTTTCAATACACATAACTGTTTGGTAACACTTACCTGATTTGATTTGAGTTTTGACTAAATTTATCATACGTATACAATTTGCTTGCAATTCTTCAGCAATTTGGTGGATTTGAATAAAACTCACTTCATTATTGCCATAAATTGTTTCAAATGCATCATCAAATGCTTTAAGCTGAACATATAATCAAAATTTAAAATATACTTTACACTTTGATCTTTATAATATAAATATCTCTAAATAATTGTTTTAAGAAAATATTTTACCATAGCTTTACAGTCATATTGCTTGTTCAAATTGGTGTTTTCATCAGATGATGAATTTCTGTCATCCATGTTCATCAATCCTCTATTATTTGAAGAATCAGATGTAGATTCTTCGTTGTTAATTTCTTCTGCAGAAATATCAAATAATGATTTTTTACAATTCTTTTTAGTAAACTTCTCCATTGCCCAAGGCCCAAAGTATTAATAAAACAAAATATACAATAACCAATTCTTTCAAACAACACTTTTGAAGTTTTGAATATTATAAAATATTTATGCACAGATTATAAATAATTATTATGTAGCTACTAACTATGTTCTAACCCTTAAGTCGGCACTCGGCACGATCAATAACTTGGTATCTAACGAGTAAATAATTGCAAATTGCTATTGCAACTGGCAAGGTACCTTTTAATTGGAATATAAGAAAAATAGCTAAACTAGGCAATGGAAAAAATACTACCGAATACCGATTACCAAAATAAATGGTAGTGGCTACTCATTGCTAAGTACCAACTGTAGAAAAAGTATGTACCAACCATGAATTAGGATATATATATTTTTTATTTAATAGTGATAGTGATCATACGGTGTGTTCCACGCATAGACATAAATACACAATAAATAATAATATATAATAATATATTTTTATATCATGGTTCCACGATTCTAAAGAATTAAAGTTCTTTATAATCGTGGTATGGTCACTTTCTATGGTTGATTAAGACATTTTTGAGTTTTTATTCTTTATTTAACGACGTTTAGTTATTGTCTATTGAGCTCCTTAGCGGTAGCGGTATAGGTACCTACGCAACCCTCACGTTGTATATTTTCGGCTGTAAAATAAAAATACTGTTAGTTACTAAACAAGATACCTATTGTTTCTTTTTTTCGTACTAAGAGTGCAAGTATTTGTATTTGTTTTAACAAAATTGTGGGCTTTGATGAATACATCATGCTTGTCAGCTCGCGTGAAGATATGTGATGAAAATTATAATTCATATACTTGCAAGTACCCACGGATAATATTTTTAAATAACAACAAAATAACTAAAATTGTTATTTCTTATTCAAATGTATCAAATTTCGTTCAAATATGAACTTGAAATATCTGCAGTCATAATAAAAACTGGGTTAGTGTATTTTGGTTACACCATTGACTACGTATGAAAAAACCTCGTTTTTCAAATTTAACATTATTTTCATACATTTTAAACCACAAAATGATTTTTTAATTTTCGTGATTTTCTGAATTTTGTCAAAATATTAGTTTTATATGCTTAAAAAAAATATATCCTTGTAATGTAAAATCTTTAATATTTTTAAACTTTTATTAGGTGTAACAATTCATAGAGAACTTTACATTAAATGTTCAAGTTTTTTATATCGACAGCAGTTTAGAAAAAGATATAGGTAATAGCTTAAGAAGAGTTAAAATTGTATAATGATGCATGTAGTAATAAACATTTGATGAAAATCCAATGAATCTACGATTATTTACTTTTGATTTACAACAAAAAAACATCAATTTTGTCATATTAAAATTCATTTTTTTGTTCCTTAAAAAAATAAAAACTACCGAAAATATTCTGTTTTTATCTCTTTTCAGTACCAATTAGATCCAATTTTCTACCAGAAACCAATATTTAAAGTTGGAAATCAAACCATTATTTGACTACCCAATTATCGTATACAAAGACTCGAAAAATAAAAATAACACATTCATTCAGCTTAGAATCTAAAATATAAACTTTTAACTAACAATTAATTAATCATACAAAATACAGTATACCTACCTACATTTATACCCAGCTTATTATAGTGGGTACTTGTACTTTTTTATAATACAATTATTTAAAAAAACTTATGCCGGGTTGCATGAATAATCACTAAACATATTTAAATGAATCAGTTATACTATAATGAGCTTAAGAATATTTTGAAAAATTTATTGAATAAAATATGCAAAAACAATTTTTTTCATTTCTACATAATATTTTTTACATAAAAATCAGAAACTAATTGAAACAGAGACGAGAGACTACCTAATAATCAATGTATATTTCTTATTTTTATTAATATTTTTATTTAAATAAAATTATTATTTACTTTAAGTACCTAGTTATTATGACAATTGAATATTATTGTGTTATATGTGCTATCAAGTTTCAAGTAAGACAATTCGACATATTATAACCCAATATTTATAGACGTTTATTGCATAATTAATACCATTAAAATTTAAATAGTTTAATAAAATCGAGATGAACATCGAGATTAATTCAAATCGTGGACATACCTGACAACCAATCAATTTAGGCTCAAAGAAAAAACATGCAAATTCATAGAAATAATACCCTTATTGGCCTTATTCATAATAATTACATTAGTTTTGTTACTTTCACTATATGGTAAAGATATTTTACACAAGCCATATTGCTACACGAGAAACAATTAAATTGAAGTTTCGGCGATAGGTGTTTTTTGTTCACTCTCCGTGAGTTGTGTTGAATTTTTAATGTCTCAACGTGTTTAATGTAATCCCGTCTGACTGTTATGAATTATGATGTTATTATATGTGCCTATTTGCTATTGTACATGAATAATTATTATAAATTAGGTTTAGCAATATTTAAATAAATGACTACAGTATAAACAGTGATTTTTTTTTATGTTAAATCTTGGTTTTCTTGAAAAGTTTTTACGTATTTAAAATACTTCATTTTTACATAAAAATCATTTTGAACTTTTAAACTCATGTTGTACCTGCCAAACAACATCCAAGTATTTATTTTATCGTACTCTTAAATTATTATTGATTTTGTACTCCAAAAAGCGATTGAAGCAGAGCATTTGCCAGCAGAGATAAATATCGAATTACGAAGGCGTTGTTTACATTAGTTATAAGTATTTATTTTGTTAAAACAAATAACCGTAGATGATTAATATTTTCACCAAATTTTATAATATAGCGTATTCTAAATGTGGTGTAAAATTCAAAATGTTATGATGATTATTAAGCTATTTATAGAAATGTGGGATTTTAGATTTTTACTATAAATATTGACTAAAAAAATGTAGGTAGGTCAAAAAATTAAAAAGTTCAAGAATTCCTCATAAGTCATAAGTAGCCCATGAAATCGAAAGATTAAATATTATAATGCATGCAATGTTTTCGGCCAGACAAAAATTAAACAACCTACCATAATAATGTATTAAGGTATAATAAATGACCAAGGCTGTGAATTTAATGCATTTGCATGTTTTTTTTTGTTACACTCTCTAATAATAAAATGGATTCGGCCAAAATTGGTTATGACTTAGAGTTCAAATACCAAATTTTATTTTGCATATTTTTGCATATTTCATCTGTTAGGGAATATAAATGCATGTTTTAATAATTTGTTTGTATAAATTATTTTTTTCGTAGTTGGGTATTTGTTCGATCAATCTGTTCTAGATTGACATTAAAATATTAAATGTATTTGTATAAACTATGACTTGTATAGATTCGTGGAAACTATTCTATTTTTACTCGGGTATTTAACGTGTATTATTGACTGAAATTGTACAAGATATTTCGACCAAGTAACAGGTACAGCTGGAACTACTATTAATAACAAAGAACAGACAGTTCTCAACAGAAACAAAAGATTCCAAATTATGTGTAATGTTACAAAAATATTAACTGGTGAAAGTTAGGTAGGTTTTGATATACCAGAATATTTAACCAGTAGCGATATGATGTATTTATAGTTAGCCCCAATAACTTCGTCAGACGTAGAAAGCTCCTTTTCTTGATATAAAACTATGCTGGCACCAAAATTTAGATCTTTCAAGTTTAAAATCTAAAAATATCATTTATTGTACAATGCAATAACTACTTTTAAAGTAAAATATATAAATTTGAAGTAGAAATATAATCTGTTTTAAGCATATTTATTTTATATATCTTGTATACCACGAAGATCAAGAATAGAAAACCCAATAATTCATATACTAATATCAATAAGTAACAATACTAATATTTAAACTAAAATCAATAAAAAGTTAAAATGAAAAAAATAAAAATAAAAGTTAAATTTGTATGGTTTTTTTTGGATATTTTTGAAAAATTAGAGCATATTTTGTCAGTTTTTAGTGCATAATATGCATGCATATTTAATGGTTTTAAAATTTAAAGTACATTAAATCCACAGCCTTGCAAATGACTTATGACAATTTAAATGGAATACAAAATATTCTAGGCTGACTTGTATGATAAAATGTACTTAGAAATACAGTGCTATCTCCGCTCAAAATCATTTTTGCAATGACATATTATCATTCAATTCAATTTTCATCATAACCATTACAGTCACCCACGTAACACTTGCTAAACTACAGCAGTGATGCCTAATTGTCCACCCTTTTTTTATTAAACTGTTATCAACCTTTGAGTCACTCAAAGTTTTTATCCGACACTCAAAGATTGCGTTTTTACGTCTCTATGACATAAAATCACCGATTACGTATTTTCATTTTGAATTTACTGTTGTTTCAACGAAAATTCAACAATACGTGGGCTCAGAACCAAAAGGTGGTAGGTAAATCGATTTTTTCAAAAACCCACATTTTGATAAGTACCTACACGCGTGGGTTAAATGAACAATGCTGCTCACATCCAACCTTGTAGATCCATTATTTAAAGATTTATACAGAACTAAAAGGTGTTAAATCGATCTAATCTACACATTTGTTATTTGATAGTGATATTAATAGCACCTTTTGGTTCTTAAGAGGACGCCACACCCGCATGTGACGTCTCCGTCTTATAAATGTACAACATAGCAAAAACTGTTTAGCGCGGGACAACTTTTCTCGCACCACATTTGTTGTAGAATTACCAAATTTTCACAACACGTAAAGAAGAACTTTATCTGTGCAACAGCGTGCTTTTTTTTTTAATTACACTTTCCAATCATTTTTTATAAGCAAATGAAAAAAACAAAAAAACAAAATGTTTAGAAGCAAATAACTTTTATTGTATTTATGTTATCTAAAATATAGGCACGCTGTTGCATAGATAATTTTCTACTTGATATGTTCAGAAATTTTGGAGCCACTACTACAAACACGGAAAGATAAACGTTGTCCCGCGCAAAACAGTTTTTGCTATGTTGTTCCTTTGTAAGACGGAGACAACACATGCGGGTGTGGCGTCCTCCAATAGTATTAAACCAAAAGGTTCTATCTCATATTCACTGTATCAACCCCACAATAATAATATGATAGTACAATTATATTATTAACTATTGTAAATTTTTATCAACAAAATAAGGATTTTCATGAAAACTTACAATATTTCCATTACCAACATCTTAAAGGGGGAAGATAAAAGTTTTGGGTGATAAGTGTATAATATTATAGTCTCCCACGTTCCCCCTCCAATTTTTTTCATTAATTTAACACGATTGATTTTTTAATATAAATATTTTAAACATTGACACACTGACTATTTAGAGCAGACCTCTGAATAATATTTCGAGTGCATGAATCTGGATATTATAGACTGCAGTCTTTATAGTGTATGTATAGGTATATACACTACACTATATAATTTAACCTGAATTTTTTTTGCTTCTTGAAATTCGTTTAACTGCGGGTGCCCATGTCCCTCTTCCCATTTTTCTTCTCATTGATTGAACTCGGGTACCCACGTTCCCTTTCTTATTTTTTTTTCGTTAGTTTAACTCTAGTTGATTTTTTTTTATTTACATATTTTAAACTTAAAAACCTA
The DNA here is from genome assembly GCF_001856785.1 of Myzus persicae. Taxonomy (NCBI): domain Eukaryota; kingdom Metazoa; phylum Arthropoda; class Insecta; order Hemiptera; family Aphididae; genus Myzus; species Myzus persicae. The sequence continues at coordinate 36,856 of NW_019103859.1, forward strand.
GTGCCCTCTAAATATTCATTCTTTAATGAACCAAATATTGTTATAGTTTTTTTTGTCGGGTTTAAAAAATTGGAGATTGTAGACTGCAGTAATAAGTGTCCCTACTGTAACAATTTTTCAAAAATTTTTTTTACGCTTCTTAAAATGTATTTGCCTGCGCTCCTTCAAATTTTTTAAAATTTGGTTACATCTTATTGATTTTTTTGTGTAAATGTCTTTTAAGCATTGACCAGCTATCAGTGAGTTCTCCAGAGTACCAATGTACTGGTTTTTCATAACTCATGAGCATTTTACTCACTAAAATCAAAAAAAAAAATAAGCTTTTTTTTCATAGATGTTTGATGTTTAAATTTGGATGAAATTAGATATTTATGCGAAAAATTATGATTTTAGTCATTTTGCAAGTGTAATTCAAAAATTATTCATGAATCTTTAAACTTCTAACATACCTATACTACAGTACTACCTATATTATTATATTTTATATCTATACATGACATTTTTAAATGCAATGTTTTTGGCAAAACTTAATTTAAGCTTCCGTATTACTACTTTCTTAGGCTACACTTTTTATATGGGGGGGGGGGGGGTTTGAATTTGAGAATAATAGGACATTTTGCAAGACAATATTATGATGTGTAGCTAGGTCACCTAAAATTATTTGAGCAACACCAATTTATTATTTTTTATGTAATCACTATTTATAAAAATTACTTTACTATTTAATAATCAAATACGTTCCTATACAGTATTACAGTGACTTCTAAGTGATTTACTAATTAATGACGATGTATTTTCACTCGACTAGTATTATACTGTTCTGCAGAAGCGCAGAGTGGTTAACTACTAAAGGTGTTATAGGTTTTTTTAATGTCTGTAGTTATTATTGTTTGATAATGGTTGAGATCTCTGATTAATTTTATGAGTCAAATAGTTTCTTAATTTATATGAATATTACAATAGAATTTGTCTAAACACTGATAGTAAGCAAATTTTTTTTCATAACTAGTACTTGAAAATTGAGTAGAACACATTCCTAATAAGTTTTTCTGATCATATATCTAACAAAAAAATTGTTAAATAAAAGTAAAGCTATTTATAATATTATAGAAATGAAAAATGTTCAGTTTTTTACTAATTTTTTTAAAATTATTTATTCATGTGTGCCAAACCGACACATCTTTGTTCAGAATTGTTTATCGCATACAAAGAACAATTTATTATTTAATTCAAATTTAACACATCTATTACAATGCCTACTCGACAACCCATTTGTCTACATTTTTTACATTACTTTTCAGTCAAGTACCATAGTTTTTAATTTTAATTTCATTATAATAGAATCATGGCAAACTATAATTTTTATGAGCCAATTATCTATCAAAATTTTACTTTTACAACACAGCCTACTATAATCAAATTAGAGAATTAATATTTTTATCATGTTACACTATCTGCAATATTCATATTTTTTTTTCACACATTTATGTCTGAAAGATTGACGAACACCCCAAAAAACATTAGGTCATGAACTCATAGACTTTCAAAAACTCTATCATCATGTGCTACTGAATTTCAAAACAAAAAATAAATGTTTTGAAAATTAATTATTTTAAAATAAATGACACAATTATTTTTATATTACTTCTTAAACAATAAGTTCCTTAGTTGTAATTAAATGTAAAATATATTAGCGTGTGACTGTTGCTTCTTTACGTGCAGCGTCTTGTAACAACTGTGTATCAACTTCATCTGCTGGTAGTTGTACATAGCGAACCACTGAACCTCTAATGAAACAGTTCCTTACAGATGCCTAAAAAATTAACAGTATGAGGTTTTTTTTATATTGAAGTAAAACTAATTAGTAATTACCATATGTGGGTATTTTTCAGGATCAGTTACACTAATGTCAACAAGTTTAATATTCAAATATTGATCCACAGAATGTAATGTGCCACAAATACTAGAAAAAAATGTGTTAAATTAAATAATGCTTTTAAATTCAGTATAGGTAATAAAAACAAACTCATTATTTACCTCAGATCATTTTTTAATTCAACGACAACATCCTTCCCAACAAGAGATTTAAAAAATGAGTAGAACAACTGTGAAAAAACAGATTAAATGTAATGTCGTCAAATATTTATTTAAATACTTAATGTGTTTTTGCCATGGATATTTCTGATACTGATTTTTTTGTTGTATGATGTGTCAATGCATTGCCACAACATTTACCATATTAAGAGGACACTACACCCACATGTGTTGTCTACATCTTACAAATGTACAATATAGCAAAAACTGTTAGGATAGATCCACTCAGGCTGTAGTCAATAGTCATAGTTAAGAATCCAAATTGATATACAATTTAGTTAAGAACATTATCTGTGAACTATCGTTTTTTATTTATTTTTGATATTACTTATAAAAGAGAAGTTCTTGTTATTTCAAAATCTATTATTTTGGTGTTTTTCAAACTATTTTTGTAGTTCCTATATGAAAAAAATAAAAACAATACTTTACGGCAAAAGTTCTTCTTATAATGTGGTGAACATTTTGTTTCCTATTATGACTGTGGATTCCTAGTTTCTTTCCTCGAAAAATAGTTTTTGATATTTGTAAGACAGAGACAACACATTCAGATGTAGCAGTCCTCTTAAATGTTTTAAAACTGATCACATTTTAAGCATGCAGTTCAATTCGGATAAAACACATAATAAGACACAGGTGACTGGCCTCATAACTTGAGTCATAAGTGTATAAGCAATAACACTGAAATTGTGCTAATAATGACATTTTTCAGATCCACAAGACTTTTTTAATAAAATCTAAATGGTAACCATTCTAAAAGTCAACAATAAATTAATAAATCACCTACCATTTTTGATTATGAAACAAAGTGAATCAATGACAACTACAAGTCTACACAGTAGACAGTACTACAGTAGTGACACTAAACAATACAATAATAACTTATATAGTTTGTTTAAAACATAAAAATATTAAATAATAAACAGAAATCAGAAACACAACTTAATCTCAACTGTCAACTACAGGAATACAAAACACAAGTTACAAAGTTGAAAATATTGAATATTGATACTAGAAACGACACTAGCGCTCCCTGATATCAAAAACTACATAATCGATTTTTTAAATTATCAATAATAAGCAAGCGATTATTGTTATTACTTATTAACACGGTTGTCTATTTTTTTTATAGATAAATCTTTTATATCTCAGTCAATTAGTCCGTGGTTATTACTATTTTATTTTTGATAATTATTACAGTTTAATATTTATAACCAAAAACTGTAAATTATCATAGGTTAGGAGCGTATTTAAGGGGGGCCTGGGCCCGTGCCCTTCTCATTCACGGTATCTTTTACTTTTTTAGTTTTTATTACTGAGAGTATTGACCTCTCTTACCTACTTATCAAATATTATGTTTCTATGAAACATATATTTTCTGGTTGTTTGGTAATAACTTATAACTATTATGTCATTATTTTTGTGACATAAGACATTTCCAAATAAGCCCCTGTCATATGACAATTAGACATAGATCATAAATAATTTAGAGTATAATTTTATAACTAATGGCCAATTTAATCAACCAATGAACCAACCAAACAAATATATTTTGGAAATGTCACATCTAAGGTAAAAATAAATATAAATACACTTTGCTGCTCGCTCACATTCATACGTTTTATAACAATATTTTCAATTTTTCAAATTTTCAATAGATAGTTAAAAAATGGAAGAGTCAGCCCAAGGTTGATACATCCAAGATCCAACTATCCAAGTAATAGATTTCCAAGTAATTTTCTAGAAATTAGTAGGTCCAAACCGATGTAAAATTATTTAATCATCATAAAAATAAACCATGGAATGACCAGAGTATAGTTTCTCTAAAGCTCGCAAAACACCAATGTAAATGTTCTATGTTTTGTAATTTATGGATACCTAAGAAATACATTTTGTTTATAACTGAGTTTTTTCTTTAACTAGCTTTTATTTTCTTTAATTACGTTTGAATGCGAAGACCTCACAAGCGTTAAGTTTCTAGCTGCTACACTGCTACAGTAAACGCGTTAAAGCAGGTGGTAGATTAACAGTTTTGGCAAGAAAGTCTTATAAAAGTGATTAAGTGCTCTACCTTCTAATGTTTCAATATTATGTAGTTCACCTATTACAATATAATTTTTTTAAGGAGGGGCGGTTGGCGGAAAAACATTAGCACCCGAGTGCCATATTTCAGAATATTTCAGAATACGTCCTTTATGTCTATGAGCTAGATTCACTTATAAATTATAATACTTAAGTTAGTTATTATTCATTGCTAGGCTATATACCATGTAATTTTCGTTTTAATAATTTAGAAATGTTAATTTTTTTTTAATTTTAAATATAGTAATTGTACTGTATTTAAAGTTATTTTTTACAATAAGCTACAACGATGTTTGGATTTAATTGATTTAAAGAAATATTAGACAAAAAAATTAATTAATTAAATAAAGTGCAATTTATAATATTTTGGACAAAGGGCTTGTGGAAATTGCAATCCATTGATGGAACTTCTTAACATGTTAAAGTGGGGGTTACTCAATTACTAGATCACGACACCACTTTCGTTTTAGTCGCCTTCTAGGCTCATCAGGAATAGTGGAAAACTTGGAACAGATAGTTCATAGTTCTGAGATCGTGGGGGTAGCGTCGAGGAGACTGGAATACATGTGCTTGTAGAATGTCTTGGCAACGTTTTTAACTGTTTGGATAGATAGATCTTTATGAAGAGTATCATTTGAGACGTATAGTATGAGGCTCTGGTTATTTGGTGGAGGTATTTAGATTGAGATATTTAGATTTTGGTGGGTTTGGAAGCTCCCCATAGCTGAGTACCATAGGTCCATATTGGTTTGAGTAGTAGTTGGTATGGCATTTGTTTATTTTTGAGGTCCACGTGTTTAGATGTTAAAAGAAAACGTAATTGACGAGACCGGTTGTTTAAGGGTAAGGCGTTTGGTGAGGATATGGGTGGCCCGAGTTAGCTGACGGTCTAAGTGTAGACCTAGCTGGTAGCGGACATTTTGGGCAGATGGTAGTGGTAAGTGGTTAAGGTAATAAGGTAGATAGGAAGGCAACTGGCAAATAGCTTGTCGGAATGTGAAAGTGAAGTAGATGGATTTTGTCGTTTATTTAAAATTGTAATAATAATGTAATTTATTCTGTGGTTGTACAGTCAGAGATTTTAAACAATAATAATAATAATTATTTGTAATTGTTTAAAATCCGTCATCTGAAATGTCAGCCGTCAGGACTCTCGACTCTGGATACAGTGCAGACCGGGCGTCGGGCGACAAAAACCGACCGATGGGCGACGACTGACGAGTACATTGTTGTTCGCACAGACGATTGACCTATAAACCATAAGACAAATTTTGTTCTGAAAATATTGTTCTGTGCTATAAACTAGATTTAGAGCTATAGAACTTACCTTGGATCATACGCACAATTCATTGCTATTGTTCATGTCATTAATCATTGCATGGATCCATAGGTATATTTATTTATCTCTGTATCCCATTTATGATAATGATTATGGTTGTTGATAATCATGGTCATTGGTCAACGATGTGCGTCATAAAAAATTAAGCATAATATTATTTAACAAAATTTTCGTTTTTCATGTTTTACATCTGTTGAACAATATTTCAATAACAATAATTATCAACGATTCGAAGTTATCACCGAGAAGTATCGAGCATCAGGCATTATAATTTATAATTATATCGCGTTCAATAGGTTGATACTCGAAACATCGAGTCAATCGTCATCTTGACAATAAATAATAATATCATCTTGAATATTATTCCAGAAGTATAGAAGATTGAAGAATGAGCCAGCCACCTGCAGCAGTCCATGTAGTAACAGTTACGCGATCGCGATTATCTGCATAGGTATGTAGTAACTAGTAATATACAATATTTTGTATTATCACATATACTGTTCTGTAAGACGTGTCCGGTGCGATATTATTATTATTTTACTGTTTCGTCGTCGACTGACGATCTATTAAAGTGCGAAAACCCTAACTTCACTTCACACGTCTGATCTCGTTCTCATGTACCTATTATTTTAGTTAAAACCTTAGTGGCACACCTCACCAACTCTTAACCGTAGCTGGTGAGTAATCTGTATATTGTGCACGATTTTCGGTGCCCATCATTATAACCATGTATATATGTTTATGACGTGTATATTATAATATACATCTATTAATTATTATAGCGTATCTATTATGTTATAATTTTTCATGTTATGATCGGTCTAAACTCGTTTAGGTTACTCTTCTCTTGTCGAAGTCGTGAGCAATTTGAAAATCTCGTAACATGGAGAACAGTAACAAGAGACCATTAGAAGATGAGTGTCAATATTTGCACACAGAAACAAAGAAACCTAAAGCGTCTCAGGCCACAACAACGACATCACATCCTAAATCCTCAAAGCAAATTGTTGGTTTTCAAGATTTATCGGATGATGTTATTATGTATTTATTTAAATATTTGTCACATGATAATCTTGCCAAAATGGCATTGTGAGTGTACAAATTTAAAAAATAGGTTAAGCAACTTAAGTTAATTTTGTCTTTGGCTTTATAGAATATGCCCTAACTTGTTAAGAGTTAGTCATGATTGGACTTTATGGAAAAAACCAAGGTTCGAAAAGTTTGAAAAATCTATGGAAGATGTATACTTGAGTTACTTAAAAAAAGATACCACTGAATTGTATATATCATGTAATGATGTTCCAAATGCTGATAATTCAGTTTCTCACAAATTTTTAATACAATTAGAAACAAAATGCCCAGAATTACAACATTTAACGTTAACAAATCAAGTATTTGATGCCAGTGAAGTAAGAAATATCCTTCAGTTTCTATATCGAGTATTATAATTGATAACCCACTAATGAGTACATTTTCTGTGTAGATAAGTGTAAAGATTTTGCATCGAAAATTAAAAACGCTAACAATTGATAATACTGTTATTGAAAACATTCCAGACAGCTCTTCATATTTATGTGGTATAAACAATGCTTGCCCAGATTTAGAGGTAAATTTGTTATATTGTTATATATTAAACACATCTAAAGTTATTAAATAATTATTTGTACTTAAATAGCGAATTATAATGACCAACAACGATTGGTTTTTGCCAAATTGTTTATATGCATTGGCTAAGCTGGAACGTTTAAACTACTTAAGCCTTGCTGGTTGCAAACAGTTCAGGGATTGTATTCCATATGCAAGTATTACTGCTATAACTGGATTCAAATCATTACAGGTTAGTAATACAAGTAGAAATATAACAAACTCCTAAAAGTAGATAGGTAGTAATTTTTTTAATGACAATAACTCAAAGCATACAAAAAGCTAAAAGAATGTGATTTTATATTTTTGTTAAAAAAAAAATTTTATTAAATTTTGTGTATTCCAAATATTAATTTGATTTTATTAGTTATTACTTAATAATTTACTGGATAAGTGCTTTCTCAAGATAATTTTAAATTTGTTATGAGTTAGCAGTTAAAATGCTGCTGATTCTATTGCTTACTATAATATATCATTGGGTCTAGTAAAACAATTCTGTACAGTTCTTTACCTGTTGTTTAATTTACTAATACAATATCTTATTTGTTAATTTTTTTTATTTTTAGACTCTTGATTTGCGTTTTACTCCAGTAAGCGATCATGAACTTGTTTGCTTTCAAAGATTAACAACTTTGAAAAATGTTCTTTTGGAAAGTCCTGATTATATGAATCACGAGAGAGATGCAACAATTACTGATTTGGGTCTGGCAGGATTTTGTACTGCTACCTTTGAATTCCACTATCCATACATACAAATTTTGATTGATAGACGTGGTGGAGTGAATTTAAGAAGAGTTCATGAAAGGTAACTTAAATTAATAATAAATTATTATAATACAAACATTTGAATATAAAATCTCATTTATATTTTTTCTTAAAGTTTATGTATTTCTATGCAGTATTCTTTTCTTTATTTGCTATTTATTATGAAAGATAAATTAAAAAATCAAACATTTCATAAAATTATACATAATAATATTTTATTTTTTTTAACCATAAAGTAATAGTGTTATTATATTGTCACAAAAAATATTTAATGTTGGTTGTTTAACACCAATAAAATGTATTTATTAAGTGATTTTACATTCTAATAGTAAGTATTAAAATTAAATATTATATCTAAAACATTGGATTTGATTTCACTGCTGAACATTTCAATAGTTTAGATTAATAAAGTTTTAATCTAAGTATATTACTGTTGAATGAATTTCAATATTAGGTTTATTATGTTATATATTTGTTTTTAAATAGGAATGATAATGTTGATAGATGCAGTATTGAAACTTTATATGTTCGCAACTATCCGAAAGTAACTGATGCATTTTTGAAGACTGCTGTCAGAACTTGTCCATACCTGAAATCATTAGACATTACTGGCTCATGTTGTACTTCAGCAGAAATTGAACATTATAAAGCAAACAGACCTAGTACAAAGGTTATATGCTGAAAAGACTGAGAAATATGTTGACATATAGGGTAATATATTGTTATGCGAAGACGTGATGTGAGGTGAAAGGGTAGCAAGACATGTTCAATCCTTATATATTTTGTGTTATATAAAACTCTTATAACTAATTCTACAGTATATTGATATTAATGAATCAGTTTAAAATTAAATTTATGGGTGTTTGTAAATAATTTATTCTTTGTATATTTTGTCACCATATTACTTATCATTCACAAAAAGAGTTTAAGCTTAAATATATAAATATATTTTAATGTTTAAAAAATATGTTGGATAACTCTTAAGTAATTTACATTTATATAGGTATAAATTATTTCAAGCACCTAATCTTTTTATGAATTAATCTTTTCATATTTTAGTATAGAATAAATTCTTTATTATTCTATATTCAATTATGAATATTTAATTTCATAGTGTACTAAATATCATTCATTTAAAAACAGCAAATAATGACTCTTAGTACTCAAATTATATTTTTAAACACTAATTATTATATATACAAATTGTATATAATATATAGCTATATAAATAAGAAAAGAGGATAGAATGATACTTTCTAAAAAAAGTTTAACAGTTTGTACCTAATTTATATAAGTTTAAATTTAAATTTTGTTTTTTTGAGGGTACCTATTTACTTAGTCCTATTAATCAATATTCTATTTTGTGCCTGAAGACATTAAGCAGTTACTGTAATTTTGTGTTAGTACTTTCATTCTCTTGACCCCTTCCAGCGAGTTGTGGAAAGTAAGTTTCTTTTTATTATATTTAAAACCTATCAAATATTAATATGTATGTATTATATTCTTATTTTTATTTATTTTGTTTTTTTTAAACATTTTTAATTTCTTTAGATAGATGTACAATGTACATATAATAATTGGTTAGTTATTATTATAATCTTTAAAAAAATATTTATTCATGTGCAGTTTTTAATTAGATATTATTTATTATATATACAAATAAATACTAAATAAAATAATAAAATACCAACAATCATAATTGTTAGAAATTAGCTTTTAAAATAAAATGCATTAATTTCATTAATAATAATATTCAATTAACAATACTTACATTATATAATAGTATACAATTTAAGTATATAAATTTTTTTAAAAATATATTTGTCAAATAAAAATGAACTACAAAATACATAACCTTTGTGTAAGTAAATATTTATTAGACAATGAAAAAATATAATTATTATTATAAATATTGTATCCTATATTTATCTAATTATGATAATGAAATATTCTTAATTTTTATAGAGTATGCTTTATTCCTTTTAAGTTTTAAGCAATACAATTTTTATGTAACACAAATCTCTTACTATATTTGTACAGTATAATTTTACACTTCATTGGTAGTGTCACTGAATATGAATACAATAATTTATTCCTATTTTTAATTTATTCAATACTCCTATACGTGTTGTGTGTTTTTTAAATAATACTACTACATTTGTTAATTGTTTACAAGTTTAAATATGTTATATTCAAATAATTTTAATAGTATTAACAACATACATTTTATAAATGTAAAAAATAAAGCTCAGATGCTAACTGTAAATGATCAGTTATCACAGCAATTATTATTTGAAAAATTAAAAGTTAAATAAATGTACACTTAATGGCTAATAGTTTGAACAGATATTAAATACTGAGAAAATCAAAAGTAATGATAGTAGCAGCAAGCACGTACACAAAAAAAATTTAAGAAGGGGAAGGGGGGATCCTATAAAATCAACAAAAAATTGTATACCTCTAAAATGCCTCCTGTATACGTGTCTGAGTAGTAGCTTATGTTTTAAGGTTTAAACATAATTATTGAATTAATTTTATGTTTATACATCATTTATAACTATTTTCTCGTGTATTTAAAATATTTATGTTCCAAATTTAACATAGCATTGCAAGTATAAAATATAATTACTAATTATAATAATATAGTATGTTTTGAAAAGTGTTTGTAATATTTATAAGCAACATTGTATATAATAAACCAAACATTTTTAAAATAATTTTTTCACTTGTATGTACTTGATACTATTAATTTACTATAAATATTAGTTACTCTTAGACATTTACTCTTATTTGAAACTATTCAAATTAGTTGTATTTGCTTCCTTTAAGATTACATTGAATTGTTTACACATTGTAATTTTAAAATTAAATTGAATGTTTTTTAAAAACAAATGTTTACACTTGATAGAAATAATTTTGTCAACTATAATTTTTAATTATGGCAATAGTTTGTATATTGTTTATGCGTAATACCATTAAATAAGTTGAACATTTTTATGATAACATTTTATTAAATTTTAAATAAATGCTAGGTTTTATCACTTTTTTAAGAGTTTGTGTCATTGAGACTTGAATCAAGGAATTCGTTTTTGTGTTGATGTTTTGTTTTATATTGTGTTTTATGAAATCTATTTTTTTTGGTATGTTACTGGAGTGGATCTGTAAAGGATTTATTTTTCAATGATGTTTGTGTGTGTGCGTGTGTGTGTGTATTTCTCGTTTTTTAATGTAATACTTAGGCAAAATTCATCATATCATTACTAATGTATTTTAGACATAAATTACAAACAGGAGCGGCTACGGGGAGATTTTTTAATATTTTTATGTAATAGTAATAATATTGATAAGTATTATAAATATAAATTACATAAAACCAAATTTAAAAATATCAATGGAGCAATGACTAAATACACTATGTATTTGAAAATTTTGTGAAATACTCAATTAGCACATACCTATTGTGATTTTTTTTTAAATGCATGCCTACATTTATTTGTACATTATAACATAATGTTATTCAATTGTAGAGTGACTCACAAAATAATATCTTGGATTGATGTTATTTTGTATTTTACTATTTGGATACAATATAGGTATCAAATTGAACTAGTTGTTTTGTGCAATTCAAGGCGCCAATTTACCTATTGGTTACCTACAAGATCAGCAATAAAAATGCAATACATATTTTTTAATTTTTAAATGAAAAGTTAGGTTACTTAATTTATAACTTAGGTAGGTATGATACTGGCCATTTATTATTTCTTATGTAAGTATTCTGGATCCTGGATCTAATGATTGTGGTGTTAAAGTATTAAAATATGCCTGCAGTTAGACACGATAGTACTAGTTCACAATGGGTATGTCATCTATTTCAAGATTTTTTTTATCTATAATGTTTTTTAGAACCATCATTTAAGCTTTCAAATTTTCTGGACTTTTGTTTAATATTTTGTAGAAAATTAAAATAATTAAAAAAAAAAATAATTACATTTTTTTAATCTCATATAAATCTTAATATTGTCTTAAACTTTATGGGTACTTCATACTTATTAACAAACTCAATACTTTCTTCATATTTAAATTTTTTTAAATTGTCTACCCTCCGCCGATTTACTATTAAAAACCTATTTTTCATTATTTTACACAGTTAATTGATTTATAATAAACATTTATTTTCCAGTGTTAAATATTTGCTTCTTCGTTAGAGGTAGGTATTATCATGTTTAATGATAGTAGGTACCCTTCTATCAGTTTTAGAACTGACACAGTAGTCACTTAAATGTATTGACTCTTGCTTTTTACAGGTTGAACCTATATTAGTATAAATATTTGAATTTAAATTGATAAATAATAAGGTATTAAAACCTCGAAGAAGTTCGAGGAAAATAATTAAACATTTAAAAGTATGATTTCGGATAAAATGTTATAAACGAAAGTAACTACTGTGAGAGGGCTACACTAGTTTCTGTGGGGGCTGTAGTGCTCATAGCCCCATACATACCTACTACGCCTATGCATATACTTATAATATTCATAACTTCCTTAGCGATCGCTATTCCCGGCAATCAACATCATCAAAGCATTCCTCAACCCATTTGGGAAAAAAATCGTTTTTCATCCATTGTAACAGAGTGTTTACATATAATTATGTCGTTTAGATATCACAACTCACAAGTAGGTAATAGGTAGGTAGGTAGGTAATATACCGGAAAACCACAGATAGAAAACTTTTTAGCTTTCAGTAGGTAGGTAGTAGCCAGTAGGTTATTATCTAATGTAAGTCCTACCTACTTACCTATTTCGTACAATGTCGATAGTCGATTACATTCGCAGGACCCGCGCGTAGCGGTGAATGACAAGCAAATATGAGAGAACTATTATTAGGTAGGTACCTATTATATCAATAATTATCAATCGCTGATAACTATAAAGTATAAATACATAGGCTGTTTAAATTTCCAACAGCATAATTTGTATATTATTAAAATAATTTCAACTTTAAAAGTTCGAATAATTCATAAGTCAACAAATATTCGATCACAACAAGTCCCCAAGCAGTGGTCACCATTGCCCCCCCCCCTCCCCTCCAATGCATCTCTGGGCACTTAATTAATAATATTTTGTGCAGTAAATAATAAATATACAGCTAGTAGGTAGGTAGGTAGCTATATATATTAAATACAATAATGTGCTTATACCTGCACTGTCTAAGCGAGTGTTATACCTATCGACATTAGCAAATTAGATAAACGGTAGCGAAAGTGACATTTTAATGGTTGAGGAGGGAAATAACGATTCGGTTGAAAGGCCATTAATGTCTCAAAATTATCTGGGTGCAAACCTCTCTTTAGTTCTCCTTGACGTACGAAAATGTAATTTTATATCTGTGGACGTCGTTTTTAGTGTGGATAATGATCCGCATTAACTGGTATTTACTATTTCTATTTATACATTTCTCAATATATTCGAGATTTACCTATTTACATTATTTTATGATTAATACTTATTTAGGAATAGTGGTTTTAAGAGTGATTATTACCTACAATCTGCATTATAATTCTTCACATTAATTTAGTTTCATCTTAAGTTTCTTACTTACAAACTAGTGAAAATCATAGTTAAATTTGTTCGCAATTTGCCTACTTGGATTATTTAACACAGCATTTTTACATTAAACATTTTAAAGCTCACGTATTAACAATTTAACAACGTGATGCAACGGTTTAAATATACCTATAAATAGTATAAATATATCTTAATTTTAATAATTATATCGTATCTATATAGGTATACCTAGGTAATGTATACAAACCAAAAGTTATTTTTACCAATTTTTGGTATACCTATGATGAATGTACTGGACAATAAATGGGTCTAAGGTATTCTATTCTTACCTGAAATATTGTAATACATTTGAATATTGAAATTTAAAATATGTAACTTTGTTTAATTCTTAACAACCGTAAACTTTCCTCGATATACTTTTAACAATAAATAATTTTAAGTAAACTGTTAGATAAATGTTCATTCAAAAAAACATTGATTGAGATCAAATGTGAAAGTTTTATAAATAATGTATTTAATTAATAAATTAAAGTGTAATGATGCTTAAAACAATACGCATCGTGGTATTATCAAGCGTTTGAACTATACCTAGTTAGAAAGTAAAAAGAGACTTAACATTTTCGTAATATAAAAAGAAAACCTAAGAAGAAGAGATTCTATAAACTGAGGTTTAACACCATTGTTCTGGATAGAGAGCTTAAACGGGTTTTTTAAAACTGAAACCTTTTTTTTGTTTTAGTTACCTACCTTTATAGGTAAGTGTTTGATACACCTAGGTTATTAATATTTGGTTTAAAAATTTTTTTTTTTAAAAGAAATTATTTTTCCTATGCCAAACAGTTTTAAATGCTGAGCTGAGAGTAGTACAAGAAGTGTTTTGATTCTATTTTGAGGTATTATTTCAGGTAACAACAATTGATATTTAATAGATTTTGATATATTATATGATTATTATCACTTTTTCTACAAGAAGCAGGAGCTGTTCTATGGAACATGACTCCTGGTGATGGCACCTAAATTATCTGTCAATTGAATTTGTATAGGTATTGTAATTTGTTTTAGATATTTTCTCATTAGATTCCTTAAGTGTGAGTATTAATAGTTAGTTCCAAGTAGTGCGGTTTTTGTATTAGACCCATTTTTCGAGATTTTTTCTCATTTAATTTGCATCTAATTACTATGGGGGATAAATATTGAGATTTCAGCTTTCAGTACAATGTTTGAACTGCTCATGTATACCTAAGTATTTATCTTACAAAACGTTTAACTATATATTAACTATATGCCTACTAATTAATCATAATAATGGTTATTATATCTACTTATATGGTATACCAATAATATTATGACGATTTACGAAAATTTGTTGAATAAAGAATTGTTGTCTAATACCTACCTTTCAGCTACCATCCAGTTTATAGGATATACAGTCTACTCAGTAAATTAGATTTCTATTGTTTTAATTAATAATAATAATACGTCGATATCCTGCTCTTTGGTGATATGATGGATGAATAATTAAATGTGTGCAGCGTGTTGCAGAGAGACAAGTGTTTGCTCACACCTAGTTTCTATATCCTGCAGCAGTTTGACTTTTTATGTTTTTATGTTTTACTTTTAACCGACAAACTCCAATGCTGCAGTTTACTGCAATTTTACCTTTAATATCTATGCACCTATCATAATGTAAACGCTAACCAAACTCTAATATCAATATATCATGCTATAATATTATTATCTATGTATAGTAGGTATAGCTGGTATATTATGTAGGTACATCTTACGTACTACTTGGTATAGGTACCTACTTATGCGTCTAGTGTCTGTACTGTCTGTTGTAAGTAATTTTCTTTACACGAAATCCGGATAAAAAGTGATGCGGACTTGTCGTCGTCATACGTATTATATTATACGCATAAGAGCATATTGTGTTGAGAGGTAACGGCATGTTACATAAACACAAAAAATAAAAACCATTTGTATAGGTAATATAATAATAATATACTCTCCCTTTCTAACTCAGACTTACATACAAATCGGTATTATCACTCTTGATTTTCGTTAGCATGATTCGGGAGAATTCGAAGGCAAAGAGGAAATGTAGTAATAATAATGTATGAAATCAATGTGTTGTTTATCTGCAAACAATAAAAAAAAAAAAAACAACAATATACGTGGTTTGCCAATTGCCACGGACGTACCTATAGTCCTATTAAATATATTATACGTAGGTATACGTCATGGTATGTGGTTTTGCGAGTCATCCGTATGGTTTTATGTTTCGATTTCGTTAAAATCAATTCGTGAACGTCGTCAGTGCGGGACTCAACGAGAACAACAAAAACATTATATATTTCTACATTCAATAATAATATAGGTACGTTTTATATTATCCTCTTGGCCTCTTATATTGTACATGTATGTACCTAAGTATAAATGCGATGTGTACTAAAAACCGCATAGAAAATAATATGAAAACTCGACGCGCGAACGGATACATACTACGCATCATATTGTTAGGTAGGTACCTATAAGTATATACCTAGGTATAAAGAACTATACAGGGTGGTACCTATTTCATTGTAAATACATTTATGAATACATATATAAATACATTGAAAAAACTATACTTTCCCTGGTTAGTTAGAGGGTTAGTTGCTTTAGAATGCTACATTGCAGGTGTGGATCGAGCCCATGATAACTGGAAAGGGGGAGTGGTGCTATAATGCTATATTTTAATTTTAGCACCCTCAGCTGACTAGTTCCAGTATTTCAACGGGCGTCGTTCAAAACCGCACACTTACCATTCATAACCACACGTTGTACACAGTTCAACACCTCATCACACATTTTGTCTGTTGTTAAAAAAGAAAATTTGAAAGGTCGATAATTCAACACCGCACACATTTGATTGACGGTTAAGAACTAAACATATTTATTGATATTAAATAAATCGGCATGAAAATAATTTCATAATTTTCATATTAACTAAAAATGATTTTATTTATAATTAAATCAATATAATATAATAAGGAAAAATAAATTGTTTAGTGAAAAAAAAAATAATGTTTGGATTGGAATACATGTGTGGATAATTGCGAATGTTTTATTTATTTTTATTATTTTGTAATTTTGAGAAAAATGTACGGAATCGATGTATAATAGTGTGCGGTTTTGAACGACGACCTTTTTTTGAAAGTGTGTTGTTATGACCGCCGATTTTAACACTTTTTTCCCTATTATTATCACTATTTAGTTAAGACTATTTTGAGTAGGTAGTTAAAATTAAAACAGTACAAAATAATACGTACCTATGTAATTAATTTTGAAAGTATAGCTAGACTATCATTTTCGTTCAGTGTCGGTTTCTCATAATTTTAAACGGTTCATACATGATATCGATGTGTCTGAACTGTACTTTTGAACCGTTTTAGTTCAGTCAAAATTGTTACGGCGCAGCTTTTAAACTTGACATTATATTATTGTTCATCGTTCGATCATGGTCGGTGTTTCCGACACTAAGCGGTGCTGATCTGCTGCAGACAATTGAAATTAGATGGTTCAGTAAACATGTTTTTTCACCATTGGTTTGATCACAGGATGTTTGAGTCAATAAATTGTCAGTTGCAACACTCACATATTTTATTCGTTCAGTACCGACGTACCATATGGTGGGGTAGCGGCACATACCTATAACATATACATATAATATAACATATAATATAACATCTCAAAATGATTTCATGAGAATAATTTATTCTACTGCAAATTTTTATTATAAAAATAATTTTCCAATATTATATAAATATTGCAATAATTTGAGTCTTTATCATTTAACTATTAACAAATAAATTAAAATAATGGATACTATTAAGTACCTACTAGCACATAGTATTTTTTATGTTAGAGCTTGGGTTGTTTAGACAAAGTTGCTTTAAGGACAATTACAAATTTCAAAATATGTGATTTAAACCTTAAGATAGGTAGGTGGTAGGTTCTTATACTGAAAGTGTCACTCTTTTAGATTTTGAGCAGAACGATGTTGAATGATGTACATTACATTATGAAAATATGTCTTCACATTCTAATATTTTATTGTATTTTCTTTTTTGGATTTAAAACTAAATTGTGTATCTAAGTTGTTATAACTTTGTTAAAACTTCACATATTAGTTCTTAAATCTTAATCTATTCAAAAAATCTTATTAAAATACACTGTTCAAATTGTATTGAATTTATTTTGGTTTATAAAATAATAAAGTTTATTTATAATTATTAATTAGAATTACTTTTACTATTACGCCTTGATTAAGTTACATATTTTTAGCACCCCTTGCCCCTATCTCTATATTTGGGCCAATGCCTGTAAAATATACATGAATATGAAATATCTACTGTTGGGTGTTCTGGTGTTCATTATTAATTCAAGTGGACATGTTTAATTATCGTGTTTACTGTTTACGCAAGACATTAGGTACCTAGTACCTATCTTGACAATAAGTAGGTAGCATGCTCAAAATAATCAGACTATATAGAATTGCAACAAAATTATACACCTCCGTCATTTTTCAACCATATGTCTACTACAAACATATAATAATATAATAGGTTGGTCCGAATACATTCAAATATCATAATAGTTATTCATT
The DNA here is from genome assembly GCF_001856785.1 of Myzus persicae. NCBI lineage: Eukaryota > Metazoa > Arthropoda > Insecta > Hemiptera > Aphididae > Myzus > Myzus persicae. Next base: position 54,990 of record NW_019103859.1, read on the forward strand.
ATTATTGTATTATTTAATTTAGCATATTTTGTGTGTAGTTATTTTTACGAGGTTAATGTACCCATACGCACAGTATTCATTTATTGTATTACTACGCTACAAAACCCAAATACAGAATATGAAACTCATTTTTAATAACTGGGGAAGTCGTTCTACTGTGTCATAGTTTTCGAGTGTACCTATCTCGTCATTGAGTTAGAGATCTGTAAAAGATGTATTAAATCTTAAATTTGAATTTAATGATTAACCATTGCGGCATTGCATATGAAATACGATTTTGAGTGAGGAAAATGTGTCTATTTCTAAAGATATTTTATAATTTGTTAATATTCCTACATATTACTATTCGTAATTTATTTTAGTTTTATATACTTAGTTAAACATAACCTTATTTTTGTTGAAAACACTGAACATTATATAATATTATAATAATATAGTTATTCCTCATTCATACCATAAGTCCATACCCAATTTAAAACCCGGTAGATACCGCATACGTAAATAACGGTGAGTAATACGAGTAGTTTTAATGAGGTATTAAATATAGCTTTAAATTAATCTGAATAATATGTATGCTCCAAGTATTTTAAAAATTGCATTGTGTATAGACGGGGCAGTATTTACAATTTTTGGGCCCTGGGTCAACCATAATTTTACGTCCCCTCCAACAAAAAATAGATCCACTTCTTTGATTTTTCTTAACACATTTTTAGTTATAATTCTTTATGGTTAAGTCATGGTTTTCTATCTACAACCATGGTTATGTTAAAATAATATTAATTATATTATATGCTAGGCGCTAGCACTTATCCGTTATCGTCGCACTGTTAAGTTCACAAGGGTCGAGTCGTAGTACACATTCTTTCTAAAAAAAAAATAATTATTGATACAATATTACACCGAGTTGTTACTCGGCCCCGAGGGGGGCCCGGCCGCCCCTAGATAGATCAATATTTGGCCGCCCGGGGTAAATGTTCCTATTTGCTCCCCCCCCTAAATACGGCCCGGTGTATAAAAGGTATGTTTACGCAATAGGCTAATAGCGAAAAGTTTCAAGTTCTTATGAATTATGGTTAGTATTTTTAGCATTATAACTAAGATCATCGGAGGAAAAATTGATATTATTAGTTTTGTCATAATTAAAAAAATGTCGAATGTCTATGAAAAAAATTGTGTATAGGTATAAATGTATTTTGGATATTTTTGAACTCTCTATAAGAAATTTTGAAGAAATTTGTATTAAATCGTCAATCCTTAGCTATACCTACCTGGCTACCTAAAATTTAAAATATATTCATAAATTTATAACTAAATAACAAATGTATTGTATTTAGTATTTACCATAAGATGTTAAATCTTTTGTGACAGAATAGTGAATCTAGTTTGTACCTCTAAGAGGTAAAAATTGAAAGTTCTAAGTAGTTTTTGAAAACATCGATTCTATTTTGAGCTAATAGCCATAAGATATTTTTATTAATTTTTATTTAATGATTAAATTTGATTATTTATATAAGTAGGTATGCTAGCCGCTAGGATGACGCAATGTCTCTGCTCAGAATCGTTTTTCATATATCCAATGATTTATCATTGAATATCATACAAATATTTATTATTATTGCATTTTAATATTTAATAGATCCCTATCTATTAAAATTTAGAAATTTCCTTAAAATATGTTTTAGTTTCACATTTTATTGTTTGTACTGGAAAAAAACTGAAACTCTAGGTATATAATCAAGTAGGTATTGGTAAAAATTGTGTTATTAAAATAATCATCAGACGAAATTGAATTATAATCATTTTAACAGCGGCCAATTTGAATGAATCGTTAGCATTATTATATTGAGTTTATATAAATGTTTTTTATCAGAATAAAATACCTATGTAAAAACACGAATTATTAGTAATTTATTGTGATTGTGAATCTAAGGAAATTCATTGACTTGCCACGACTGAAAAATGAAAATGATTTTTTTAATGGAAAATCGTTGTTACGTTGACATTTTGTGGTAGGTAATGTCTTAGTCGCAATCACTTTCAAAATTGATTAATACTCCGATGATAATAACATCTATCGGAGGTANGCAATACAGAATATTTACCTCTACCATACTATTTCTTAAATATGTTTTCAACCGTTTAAGGCATGAAAACATTCTCTCTGGTGTTGCGGTTGATACCGGAAGTGTACAAAATATTTGTAATAAATCAAACACATTAGAAAATAATTCACGTCTACAGAACTTTATAGCATCAAGTCCTGTTCTTGGAGATTTACCTATGCGTGAAAGTTTTGTTTTCCATAAATTCAATTCCGCTTTCACAGTTTCAATATCAGTAGAAAGGTAAAAATTTACTAATTCCTCAAAACCTTCTAATTCAAAATCATTTGAAAATAAACATTGAAAACCTTGAAAAGTTAATATTAAGTACAATTAAACTAAATTTGCAATAAATATATTAAATTTGAAATAACTTAAAAATTAGATGATATATTACTTTTATTTGATTATTTAATTTTTAAAATAGAACTATTCAAGTATGAAGTATTGAACTATTATTTATTTAAATAGGAAATTAACCTTTAAAAATACTACGGTGAGCCAAAAACCTTTCTTCCAATTGACTTATAAAGAAGTCAATATAAGGGACACATATGGATACTCGAAAATACTCCTCAGAATCAGGCGTAGAACCATCATTTCTTATGATAGAATTATCTCTATATATCTGTCTCTTGTTAATTCGTTTAATTTTAATATCGAAATCCAAGAATTCAGCCATTTTCTAATCAAATAATAAATTATCATAAATGTTTTATAATTAAAATTTTACACTTCCAAAACTTGAGTCTAGATAATAATATTATTATAGTCTTGTCATAAAAAAATATTCCGACATTCTATCGAAATTTATTTTTAGAAAAAAAAATAGAACAATATGTAATGCTTTATTATAAATTGTTATAAATAGGTATTGAAAAAAAATTCACGGGGGGGATCTATCCCCCTCATCCCCCCCCCCCGTTTGACCGCCACTGTGTCTTATATACGTTCGATAATATTAAATATAAATAGTGATTTTTGTCAAAGGGATGGTTTAAAAATTGTACACGAGAAGTCACGTCATTCGCAAAGCCAGGGGAGGGTTGAGCGAGCTAACCAGGATTATAAACGCTACGGTTTGGCTCAAGTGAGGCTTAAATGTATTAATTAAGTTAATTCAATTATATCTGTATAATAATATTTATTTTACAATTATTTATATTTAATATTATCGAACGTATATAAGACACTATGGTTTTGCCATTACGATAAAAATCAGTATACGGTTTTTCCCAAATTAGGTTGGTCATAACTAGGTTTGCCCGGTCAAAAGCCGAAATATGACATTTTGCCCAAGGATTGTGGGCAGTTCGCGTTTTGCCAGGGCATTTCTGAGGTTTGCCCGATTTCGAATTTTGCCCGTAACATATACATTAATATTGTTTATAAGAAATAATAACAGTATTCACGATTCAAGTATTTAACTGATAAAAATAAAATGCGTATATTGGTATAATTTGGTACATAAAAGAAAAATATTCGTTGTGGTACATTCATAGATTTTCGGATATTCGTTGAACAAAAATCAATATACGAGTATTTAAGAATTATCTGGTGGTGTTCTTATAGCATTTTCATATCAAAATGTAATTAGTAATTTAATTTTACTATATAATGTGTACGGCATATACTTCAGTTGTCTGATTTCAAGTACGAGAATACTATTTTTTATCTGTACTTAGGTTACTTATGTGCTACGACTTGGTCCAGGTCTTGGTTCTAACGAACCGTACCCGCCGTTGTACAAAAATAGGTACCTAGGTAGGTTTATATTATTATTGTTATCATTCTATAAAGATTTATGGAGATAACTAGTACTCCTCGAGTGTGAGTAACTAACCTAACCTTAGTATAAGGTCTATGGTATACACCGACAATGAACAGACTACGTACGCGTCGACACATACATTATTGATACGTTCGTATTGCTTCAGTACTAAGACGTGTGAGACCGTGAGAGACTGCACTGTTATAAAAGTCGTGTGAAAAATGAAAAAAAAAATTGGGCCACCCAAAAGAAGACAATTATCATTCCCGAGGAACGAGTGGAGAAATTCAGAAACGGGTGTAAGTCTCATTGTACTGATAATAACTTGTACACATTTGTTCTCGGTCGAGGATGACTCGGGTTCAGACGATCATCATCATGATAATAATCATCGGGAAATTATAAAAAGGGAAACCGTTGAACGTCTTTACTATGTGTATTATGTACTCTTTTACGACGGACCTATTATCATTATTGTACAATGTTGGCTTTCGTAGTACCAATTTCCAAGTTTATCGCTTTTTATACTGGGCTTGGTCACGCATTTATACAACACCTATATATTATACCAAATGTCCGAATACACATACAGTGCTCGAATTGAGATGTTATTACAAAAGCGATTTCTGAAGGGCGAATCAATGTCGTTGTACATGGGTTTTGATGTACAATTGTATGGCATCTAGACTTGTGGATGAGAGAATAGTATTATACACATCTTCGCGATAATAATCGATCGCTGATTGTTAAACTTTTTGTAGTACATAATATTATATTGAAAAGTCGTGTAAAATTGCTTTTTACAGTGACTATAATGACTATATAGGGATATGTGTAGCAGTGTAGGTATCTACAAAAAAATGCGATTATTCTAAAGAGGGAAAAAGAGAGAATGTATAGGAAATAATTTTCAAACATGATTAAGATACGAGGAATAAAAATTATAAAATATGTAATACTATGTTATAGTAAAAATTATAAGTACTTATGTAGCTGTGTTTTCAAATCACAGATCGCTGCAATAGGCCAATAGTCAATAGACGAAAAATCAACAGTTTCAGTACAAATATTGAGACGTTTGTGTAATGCGCATTTGAGTATATAACGTGTTTTTTCAACGACATACCGATGATGGAAACTTAAAAATATGATAAATATAGTAAATATAGTAAAAATTAACTTTGAAAGAATTTATTGAAATGTTAAAAATTATTTAATTTAACTTGACATTGAAGCAGGGCGACGAGTGAGCCATGACCTACACGGTCAGCTGTCCGCAAACTACTTATAAAAAAAATCATTGCATCCGGTTTTTTTAAAATGTATAGTTTTTTGCTTCAAAACATAATATTATTTTAAGTATACGAAAAAAGGATAAAACCCGGACAAAAAAAATGAACTAAACCGTCCAAAGAAGTAGATCTGTCCTTCAAATTCATAACGAGTATACCTATAGATACTTATAATTTATAACACTGTATTATGGCTCATGAAAAAAAAACGATCATGATTCGTGATCATATGATATAAAATATATCTCATGCTCAATACCCATTACCCAATAATAATTATATTGATTATTATAAGCGTTACAAAAATGATGGTAAATTATTTTAACGGTAACCTGCAGGCATCATCACATGACAGGTATACGATAATGTTATAATTGACAAGCATTTAACTGCGTTTAATATGCACAAATGACGAGGCGCCTATGAGTTTTTTTTTTGTGCAAATCATTATATTATTATCTTCTACCACACCGTTATAAAATAATATTAGCGCGTGGCCGCGAGTATGTCTGACGTCTGTGTATTATATACAATCGCGATAATAAAGCGGTAATTGACACGTGCGAAATATGTACCTAAACATAAATATACATATACGCATAATAATAATATAATAACAGCACAGTGCCTACGACTTTCGCCGTCCATCAAGTTTTTTTGTTTTGATTTTTTTTTCTTATCTTTTTGTTCGATGTTACACCGCATACATTATTATAATTATTATCATTATTGAAAATAAAATAAGAAATAAGAAAAACATTAGTAAAAAAAAGAATCACTCTCTCTTTCTAATTGTAGGACGTAATGATCAAGTTAGCGCGACCACGCGGCGGCGTTGGTGGCTCGTTCGTAGAGAAACGGTTGTCGACGAAAAAAAGGGTTATCGAATCGATCATCAACTGTACAACACCACAACGCTCTATGCGAATCAGAGAAATTGTTGTTTTTATTTTATTATCGTCATTGTTGTTGTTCGTCATCAAAGTGCACAAAGGGCTCCTGCCGCCGTATATATATATATTTGTTTCCTATTACTTATTGTCATCGTAATTGGATGATTTCTATATTATTGTCGTTTTGTTAGAGTATCGTTATTATTATTATTATATTATGAATTATGATTGTTAATATTATTATTATATTATCGCGCACACATTTCAGTGTTAGATTATTCTACTTGAATAGGGCATATTACAGCTATATATTTATTATTTTAACTTTTATAGACCATGTTAACTTGGAAAAATGTTATTTTTTGAATACCAAATGATAAAAACGAAAAAAATGCTACATGACAAAGAGATTGTTGAAACAATTATGTAGTGAGGAATTAAAAATAAACAACAATTTTTCTTTGGAGAGTTATTAAAAACATCATTCATGTGTTTTAAAATTGTCCTTAAAATGTTACTAAATAGAGTCTCTACAGTAAAAGAAACTCATAGTAAATCAATTCCTTCATAATTACCAACATCCCTTGAGAACAACAAAATGAGTATTAAACATATTAAAATTAAAAATGTTTGTACCTATATCTGTAATAGTTTTTCCTGACTTACTTATCCAAAATAATGTTAATTACTCATTGGATGTTATAAAAAAAAATGGACTAAAATATTTTTGATTGCAAAATGGTTATAAAAAAATGTCAAGTCGTATTTTTTTTGAATTTATTTTTATTTTTTCTATGTAATAATATCATTACAGCTCAGATAAAAACGAATCAATCCAATAATGGGGTTTTAAAGTGCTGTATTCATATTTTTTTTTATTTGTACAGTGGTATGTTTATTATTTTGTATATATTTTGTTAATTAATATGATTATTTGATTTATTAATCCAATTGACTCAAACTGGTCTTTATCTCATTTTATAATAGTGTTTCAATAATAAAGTGACGATGTAATTTCTTGACTGCATAAAGACAATGCATTCGTAGAACTAAAAGAAATCAATGTTTTTTTCTAAAATCGAAAATAAAAGACTAGGTATGGTGAAAATCGATTAATCATGCATTTTATAATGTTGCCGTTATTAAAAACGAGAGTGTATGTGTAGGTACTTGTAATAATGGACTGGAGAGTCCGTTGAGTTTATCAGATACCCAATAGTGCCGTGAAAAATAGCCGTCTGTATTATATTTCAAACAGCTATAACGGTATTGATATCAAATTATAATTAAGTAGTTGTGTATGCTTATCATTCACAAGTTTCCATAAAAAAATATATTTGTATTGTAACCGACATATCTATGTCTATATAAAATACAAACTTAACAAAAATGTTCTTGCCAGGCTTTTATGAATATTTAATACATTATAATTATACGTATCAATATGAATAAACTAGTTTAGAACTAAAAAATGAATAATAGCGCAAATCTCGGGATTTGATACATTGTGCTGTTTGTTATAAAACGTTATGTTAAAAATTATAATCCTTTCAAACATTATTGTCACCACTTAAATTATAAGTTTTTCCGTGACATTTTACTAAAATGTCACGTTCTGATTATTATAAGTGTACAAATCTACAACCGCAGATAATAATTATGCACGGATAATTTTGTTGAGTGAAATATTCACATTGCTTGGTTTTATTTTTTAGTACCTACTCAAATGAAAAACACCTTAATTGAGCAACGTAGTTTCACTGTGTCTACAAGTGAAATAATGATATAAGCGCTGTGTTTTTCACGATGGATGAAAATAATTACTGTACAAGTTCTTTGAAGTTTGAATGTATCATAATAAAATATGAAATCAAGATGGAATCATATATCATTGTATAATGCTTAATTCAATAAAAATTAAAAACAATTAATTATTTAAGCATTATACCACTCAACGTACATTTTAAATTTTATCAACACTGCGGTTGTAACTATATATATTATATAATGTAGGTACATAATAAATAATAAATAAATTCTTATGTATGATGTATTATAAATCATCAATGAGATATTATTTAGGTAGGCATGTGTAAGTAAAAATGCTTGTAATCAAATCATTATGAAGTCCTGCGGCATCGTAGTGCCGTAATAATATTATGTTTAAATTTACATTCGATGCAATTTTAAATTAAAAACACTTTTTACTTATATTTGAATGAACTGTGAACATTTAATTGACAATTAGCACAAAATTAAAATATACCATTACAATTAATGTATAAAAATAAAAATGTATATTAGTATAATATTTTTTTATAATAATCGATTATAAATTATATTATATATATTAATATATTAATTATATATATTAATAATACGAGTTTAGTTTATATATTTGTGGTTTTTTTAGTTTATTGACTTTTATGAGTATTAACTACTATTACTTTAATTTGAAAGAATTACCTTATTTATGTATATTTATTATTGAAATCACAAATATTTTGTTACGGTAGTAAATGTAATAAGTAAATATTTTTACCAAATTAAATATTAGAAAGAATAAATTATATAACGTATTTTGGGTACCATCAATACAATATAGGCATGAAATATAATGTATTAAAGTAGTTTTTGTTGTTTTGAATATTTTATATCAAATTAAAAATAAAACAATCGATTAGAAACTTCTTTTGATACATTGTAATCACATCTTATCTTTGATAATCATAACATTGATAGAAAATAGAAATACTTTTTATATTGTTACCTACTATTTATTATTGTAGTCACAAGTCGCAGCAAATAATTATTGACAAGGAATTGTTTGGACAATAATTATCAAAACGCCAATCCACTTCCGTCGAAAATGTGTACATTGTAATAGTATAATTTAAAGAAATCTTACATTTAATAATAACGAAGTATACGACTTGTTAAAATGAAAAAACAATACAATATACAGGCACAATGTTATTAATACTGTTATATCTTATATACCTATATGTACATAGAATATATACGCCATATTAATACAGTTGTTATACTTATGTACATATACATATAACCGATATAGGCATAATACAGATATTATTAAACTATAATGGTCAAGAGGATTTAAACAAACAAAGGGAGATTGTCTAGCTAAAAATTACAAACTTATTCAGTTAATAGATTATAACCAAATAACAAATGTTCAAAAACTTTGATATTTAAAGTACGTTGTCTGATCGTCTAAGCTGACGTCATACAAATATACAGGTGTGCGGCCCGCACTGACATTAAAAGTATTAGACAATTTAAAGTTAACACACAAAAAAAAATTATATTCTATTATATTATCCAAACATTTTGCAAGAAATACAGAGAAGTGTCGTCCATCGTCAAAAACATTAAATCAATGCAATAATAATTTTTCTTATATTATGCTAATTAATTTAATGATTTTTATACATTTTTTAATCTTTTAATTGATAAAATTATCATTATGTCGATTAATATCTTGTATAAATTAATGTATACGGTCTGCAAGTAATTTTCAAAATTAATATTTGGCTCTTTCCATAATTTAAAAAATATAATAATTGGTCGGCTGGTCTAGAGGTTACTATACTAGTATGAACGTAAAGTTCCACTGTCCGCTGTATCTAGGAGCTGCAGGGAAAACTTACCCACAGATATTGAGAATTGCCAGTGCACAGTCTATAAAATACAAATATTATACACGAAAGTCCATAACAATAAGACGCATTAAAATTAAAATTTTCTGTTAATCATATTGTGACGGATTAACAATGCGCCATGTAGGTACAACTTAAACGCCCCCAAGGTTCGAATATGTCACGAATCGTATACAGTTTATAAAACTAATATCAAACATTTTTATTTAAAAAAAAACAAACAGAAAAATTGTTCTGCTGCACCTATATATAGTAGGCCCGAGTATATTACGTCATTTATTAGGTCACTAAAATTGATGTGCTATATATATATTATATATTTTATTTATTAAAATTAAAATTGTTCAGCATACTGCAAGCTATTGCAAGTTTGCTTATGTCCAAGTGAAAAATCACAAATTACAATTACTAATTACAATAAGTTTGTGATATTGTGATAGTTACATTTTTATGTTGATATTAGTTAATAGGTAATTTTAGTATTAATTTAAGGTTGATCATCGTCTTCACTTAAATCTGACACAAGAAGATCTTTGGTAAAACTTGGTTTTAAACGCCGATTTTTCGTTTCGTTTCCCTGGTTGTAGAACCGTGCGCCATCGGATGTATTGCGATTTGCGTGAAAGTTTATGAATTGGATTCTTATCCAGTCTTGGAGAAGAAGGATGACTGTATCACTATGAATTTATCTATTCCTCACGAACCACGGGGCTTTTAGAAATATTCTCAAAAATTTGTTTTGAAGGATTTGGAGTTTGCTGATTTTAGTAGAAGAATCTGCTGCCTAGATTGGGCAGGCATAAGTGATTAATGGCAGGATTATTAAGATGTACCGTAAGGTGGAGAATTTCATTTGGAGGGTTGATTTAAAGTTCACTAAGGGGTAAAATGCATTCATTGGGTGATTTTTTTTTATGATGTGTTATATTTTAATTTAATAATAAATCATTCCACACAAAGACGGTTCTGAATAGAAATGTTGTCAGTCTCTGTAAGTATTAAGTAGTAGAGATGCTTATAGCTATATAAGTAGTAAGTGTAGTTCAGGGCGATTCAAAATTTATGTTACATTCATTTTACCACATCAATATTCAAAATAGTGAAAAATATATGATACAAAAGTTTTTTGATTTAGAAACATCTATTATGATTTCATAATTGATTGCAATATCTTATATTTTAATAATTTATTTAGATTAATTAATTTTTTTGAACTCACTATAACTTAACTGTCAGCCTATATATTTCTAAGGATATTGATGATATATTTACCTATATTGCTATTAGTTATATTACGAGTATTTTAAGATGTACAAATAATTTGCAATTTAAAAACTTGTTTTAAAAATAAAATAGGTGAAAAGCTCATGAAATACCCTAGACAATAATTTTACCTTTAATTTTGATAAGAGGTAATTTCACTCTAATTTTTAAACTAATGAAGCTAATCTGCTGAGCGTTAAATTTGCTATGTTACTTGCGAGACGGAAAGTAGAGACAGCAAATGTCTGTGTAATGTCCTCTTAATTGTAAGTATTTATTTTGCTATTAGTTATATATGTTGAACTAATTTTGGTCAAAAATAAATTGCATATTTTTTGTGGTAACTAGCTTTATTGCCTATCCGACCTTGACCCGCGTAAATTAAAACAAGATATAAGCAATCCATGCATTTTTGGTGGATAGTAATATGATAGTAACATTTTTGCTTATGGAAACCAGTTACAGTAAAAAAATAAATGGATTTGCCGTTATAATCGAAATATTAGTAATAGCGGGTAAGCCACCCTAAAATAACTGGTTGAGTTTATTACCTAAACCTTTCTTGAATCATAAGTATTCATCGAGTATTTTTTGATTGTATATGAGTTTTAACAATATACAAAGCCAGGGATCCTTAATAATATGTCTGAAAAATTTGGTGAAAATTACTAAAAAATTGTGGATTTTTATGTGAGTCATTTATTTATAACCTAACTAATAAGTAATAATATCTATATTAGTTGACTATCTATTACAGTCGATGTCTATATCTAAAGTATATATGTATAATATATAAATATAAGGTTTTCGTATATTGCTTTAGTTTAAATAATATACTCAATTATCTTTTTTCTTTCAAAATTGGTAGTGTATTTTTCCAGTACTCAAATTTCAACCATACACTTTGTCTCTAATATATTATAATAGTTGTTAATTTTACATTTGTATAAAATGCTTTATTAGCCTAAATGACAAAATTGAATACAACACAGAAAATTAAATCCAATCAAAATAGCTATTTTATTATCTGTAACGAATGGTAACCATTTAAATAAACCTAACAATATTCAATTTCCGTGAGCCAAAACTAAAATCATATTTGAAAAAACCTTCCAGAATCTTAATAAATCTATTGGCATCCCTTTTATTAAAACGGTCCAGTAGTTTTTAAGTTACAAACCAATATAAATAAACACTCTTTTTCATATACATATTATATTGTATCTATATTATTATAAATAACTAATATTAATATCTGTTATTAACTTATAAGTCAGTACCAATAACGTGCCATATAGAATGGTGTGAATTGGTTTAAGGTATTAATTGCTTAAAATTAATCTTAATATTTCGAAAATTTTATCGTGTAAGTATAATGAAATAATGAATAATAATACATGCAGTGGAAAAAGTATCATATTCTCACGAATAAAACAAAATAAAATACATTAACTGTAGTTTTTCATTTAAATATCCAATAACGTAAAAATTTAAGATTGAAACGTGTATAAAAAAATTATAATGTTTAGTTGTTGTAAGAAAAAATATTAAATTATGTGTTCATTATATTAAATATTAAAAATGTTTTGAATCAAAATTTAAATTTTAAATTTAAACTTATACCAAGATTAAAATTATCATTCGTAAATCGATGAAAAATAAAAATGCCATCGAACATAATATTATATAATAATAATATCTATAAATAGTATAAATAGAGATAAAATATTTTTAACATTATTATAGTATTATACCATATCCATAAAGGTTCAATTTTTTTTTTGATACTTTTTATTATTTTAAAAAGTTCCAGAAATGTACTTATGACCCCCCCCCCCCGGCTAAGTAATAACTAAGATCTAATTTGCTACTAGGAACCACCCTCAAAGTTGAACATTTTATTTTTACAAAAGGTGATGACAGATAACAATAACATGTCATTGTACAAATAATAGATTCTGAGCGGAGCATTAACGTATTATAGAAAACCAATCTTTTTTTTCTAAAATATAGATTGAGGAAATAAGAAATAAGAAATAACAATTTCCTATATTTTAAGCACTTAAGTATGTTCTCCACAAAATGCTCATCAAAATAAAAATATTTCAAAATTCTTATATTAAAATGTCAATTAGGTATCTACCTAAGTACCTTATGAAAAGTAAGAACCTTCATTTTTGCCCCATCATAGATCATAGCCTTAATGGTGAAAAATTTGAATTTATGTGAGATAACCTTACAACTGTAGACAAAAGTTTCACCCAAAGATACCTTCTATACATATTGACTTATGGCAGTCATAAAAATAAAATGTATAAAGTATTTAATTTTGATACATTTTTAAGATCTGTTAATCAATGAAAAAAAAAAATAATGTTAAATAATAATTTTTGTTAACTTGCTAAAATTAAACTATACTTGTTTTTGTGTAACTTCTAGGTATGTTTTTATGTAATTACACTCAATAGTAAACATATTTGATGGTCCTTAATTGTATTATGCACAAAATATATGCTGCGACTATATAATATATATATATTTATACCTATACCATATAAGACGAAAACAAGTACCCCCTATACCATTTGGTATTTGAAAATCATAACATTTGTATACAGCTATAAATAATTTAATATAATATCACTGTTGTATAAATCATAACTTTCAACAGTAAAAACGACGTTTAAAAATATGCACTTTCATCGTTTAAATTTCATGCTGATATCGCGTAGATATGTGCATAATTATAGAGTAAAATGTACCTAAACCTATTATATGATAGAATAAGATAGATTAAAAAGCGCAGTGACCAGTCGGTCAGTTCAAATTCCTATATGAGTATACCTGCAAATCCGTGAGTGTTAAGTTGCTATATTATTACTGTTATTATTGTTTTGATTATTATTTACTACCTACCTACAGTAACGATCATTATTATTACATACCTCTGAGCTCCCGAGCGCCTGACAACCGGTCCTTCTTTTTCCTTATTTCCCCGTTTATAAGTGTTTGGTGGCGATATCGTTGGAGATATTGTACAATTATATTATTTGAACATGACGCGATGTGCCTAAATTTCTAAATACGTTACGATAGTAACACGCGACCGGCGAAATCCGACGAAATCCGACGAAATCACGCATACGGACTAACTCTCCCGCGTGTTTATAAGGTTATGTAATAAACTGTATTATAATAATAGCATGCGCACTGTAAAATAAGCGTGTGAATAGAAGCAATTCCGAAAAGCTGGCTTAATAATAAGTTAAAAAATATATAGGTACCTATACATTTAGCTAAATTCTCAACATTGTTCCCAATCAACTCTCATTTTTAATTTATCCACTTTTAAGGTACCAATTGTACTAATATGTTAGGCATGTACGTTTAAGTATAAGAGTACGCGACGGACGGTTTTGATGTTTTTCATCGATTGGTTGAATGAATGCAAGAGTGCATATATGGTGAAAACCTGTCGACAGTGCCGTGTACTTTCATAGATGATTTTCAAGCGCCATAGTCTACAATAAAAAAAATATAATGGTGAATTAAAATAATTTTTTTCCTAAACATTGCACATCGTCGAGAGAATAAAATTTGGTTGTATTATTTTCTAACAATAACAATTATTGTTATGTTTTTTTAAACCTCTAAACTCTCTTCCTCCGAAAAAATTAAGGGTTTGGTAAAAATGTATTGTGGAGGAACGCGCATAGATGCATTTTTTAGGGGGTAGGGGCTGAAGTTTATAGGAGGTTAGCACTCCCAGTGTTGTAATCAGCACCTTCATAATTTATGCTTGTATGATCAATTATTATTAGTTCTTTTTTTTTTTTTTTAACATATATTTACAATCTATTTTACAATAATCAGTAAGTATGATGACAAAGTTTATATGACATTATGAAATATTCGAATAGGAAGACCCTCAGTAGTGTTATTATTAGTTCTTATGGAGAGAAATTGCTCATTGTGTGAACCATAAAACTTAACGAAAAAATAGAGGGTTCAGCACAGATTTTTCATTAAAATTACGCCCCTGAATTCTGAATGTTACTGAATCAGTAATAGTTGCGTTCCAGGATACTAATGACTATATGATTTGGTCCGGATTGTAATTATTATGATTGAATTTTGTTACCATACTTAAGTAGTGAAGGTTTCCAATAGAAATTGGACGGGATGTTTTACTCTGTTCACCGTAATATCAATCTATATATATATTATCTATATTGAAATACTGAAATTCGTACATAATTACCACAAAGTACTAAAATAGTAGTACCTAGTCAAATAGTTAAGATAAGACTTGAAATGTCAGAAAATGCGAAATCTCAATTCTCAATGTTAAATTTATTTGGACCAATATTTTTGCATAGAATATCCGAGTATAAAATGAAATGACGGAAAACAATATTTTTAACCTACCTTCAACAATATGATATAAAATATTGTATATTATTGGCAGGTAAATGACTATCGCAATAAACGTGTTATCTACTAAATATATAGATAATTATATAGTCACTTAAACATTTACAGACGTAATTGGTTATTATGAGTGCAACGTTGGTAAATGTTATCGGGACGCAATTCGTTAACTGCACCAGAGAAATGCTGCTCTATGGTGGCTCGTCTGCCGCATACGTGTAAGACTTAACGGGGGTAATGACTAATGAGGGAATAAAATAAACGGTAAGACCTGCAAAAACAGATGATGGGGCGCGGGTAGGCGGAAAAAAGTGCGAGTGTGTCTGCGGACGCGGAAGACCGAACACGACAGGACGCGCAGGGCGACAATGCACAATATAATATTATGAGTGTGTATTATAATAAAGACGTCGTGCAGAGACTGTAGAAAGCGGCCCGGCCGGAGACCACCGCCGCCGCCGCGACTGAGACGGAAAGTTAGAGAGAGAGAGAGAGAGAGAGAGAGAGAGAGAGAGAGAGAGAGAGAGAGTGAACGAGTGAGCGAGTGAGAGAGTGTACACATACACAAACAATCGTCATCATCGCCGCACAAATGATCCAAACGAGTGAAAACTGTCAAAAGAAGAAAATCGGTTTTTGCATTAAAAAAAAAAAATGATAATAATAATAATAACACAAACGGTCGTGTGTGTGCTGGTACTACGGAGAGAACGCGAGCCGAGATAAACAACGGAAGAAAGAGAAGAAATCCTAAGAGGTGATGGCTTCGGGAAACTTTCCTGCGGTTCTGGTCCGGTGGTCCTCTCGTTCGGCAGTGCGAGGGGTGGGGGTCACGGTCCACGCAATGGTTTTCCACCGCCGGCGGCCGAGGGGGCCCGCCGTCTCCGGTCGGCGCCGCCCGGGCGGTTCTCTCCCGCGAGTCGCGATCCCGACGCCCGTTCAGTGACTAATAAAACATCGGACGTGCGTTATTAAACGGCTACTAAGCGATCCGCCGCCGTGGCACTACGCCGACAAATACACACAAACAAACAAACAACACACAAACGTGCGCGCGCCGACTCCGCAAGTCGTTTCATGTTAGTGTGTATGATAATAATAATATATTATCGTCTGCTCGTGTGTCCGCACCAGTGTCATTGCAAGTCATCTCACCGTCGGGGCCTGACGTGCCGAAACGGACTTCCGTCGCTTCCGGTCCCATCGATTTGACTGCCGTTTTTGTTCCCGACCACTGCCGAGAAGGTAAACATTCACCTGCATAATATTAACAGTCCGCTGGGACTTTATAAATTTTTTTTACCACCGAGTTTGTTCTACCTCAACAAGGTTAGGTTAGGTTAGGCTATTGAAGGGAAAACGTCCGTGTCTTACTCGGTTATACTCAACTATGTGTAACATGGTAACACGTGATTTTCCTCGAATAAACCGAAATGGCCGTACAAAAATAATTACATAAGTACTTATTATATATTTTCAAAAACACTTAAACTTATGAATAACGTTTTGTCAATTTTTCTTGTCTCATAGTCACATATTTATGTGTGAATTTATTTCTTTACGATAGGTTAGTTTTTTTTTTGTAACTAATTAAATGGGGTGGAAGACTTATACTACGTTCTCGTCTTGGTGGCAAACAAAAAATGTTCTACAAAGATTAAATTAGCATATAAACCACCAGCGGCATTAATTGTTACACTTTTCGTAAAACTGTATGACAGGTTGAGACTTGGCAAAAAATATGACTTTTTAATCATACCAAATAGATATTAATGTAAGTATTTTTCTTTGGTTGGAAATATAAAATATAATAACTAAGACGAGATATTGTATTTTGCACTAACAGTTAAATAAATTCTTATTTTTTGAAAATTATTTGTAACATAATCAAGTCTTTAATATACTTAATACATGACTCGTGTAGTATATAATTTACAATATATTATATATCATGGTCCATAATGGATATCGATTTTTTTAGATCTCCAACTATAATATTATATCTATGAACGATCATTTAATTTGATAATTTCTACGAAATTATTATGAAGTTCAAGTTCATTGGTGAATGCCGTTTACAAGATAAATTCTTTCGTTACGCATTGTTTTAGGTTAGGTAATCAACTCGTGATATTTTTTTATTGTGTTTTTATAATTAAATTAAAAAAACAATGATGAACTAAAAAATAAATGTACGAAAATAGAAAAATAAAATAAAATAATATTTTGTTCTTCCACTTATTTTGGTTTCTTAGGATGACAAAAAGAAAGTTAAATATAAAATAGGTTTTAGTTACAAATAATTGACGAATGTACCTATCTAAGTATATTATGTACAAATAATTCATAGTGTCACATTTTATACATACTGTTGCATATTTTGAATAATTGTAAACCTAGACTATTAGACAAACATTTAACGGTTTGAATAGGATTTTTGTTTGTACAATACAATTAATATCAAAATCTAGTAAGGTAGAATATTCATTTGTGAAATATCAAAGCCTATTGTCATGAAGATTCTATGTGGATACGTGACAGTCAACACTCACGTTTGATTTTCTACTGTATTGTCAGATGTTAAATCTACTATCGGAGACGTATGTGCTCAAAACAAATTAAATCAAACACAAAAACGAACCCCTCTAATTGGCGTAACCTGAAAATTTCCAGAGTCAACGAGATCGAGAATTCTTTTTCTTTTTTTTTACTGGGAATAATATGTTACAGTTACAGAAATAGAAAGTACTTTCACCGTTTCCGCGCTTCAATAACCGCGTGAACCCACCAACGAATTTTCATTGCACCGTATCCTTTCTCGAACCATCCGAATGTTGTCTTGCACAGTGACACGTGGGTCGCGAACAGTACCGGAGTGTTTACGAATAACACATTTTCGTATTTTATATTATATACATCAAAAATCATAACAACGTATAAATAACATTTTTTTTTAAAAATAATCCTATGACCTTACAATAGTGCATTACAAAACTGTGCACAAGCTATACAATCGCGGGAGTACATAAAGGTAATAAATTATGAAGTATTAACGAAATTTTGATAAATTAGTCACAGATTATTATAAAATAAAACGACTTTATGAAAGTGAAATGATTAAAAAGTAATTTAGCGATACCCAGTCATTAGCATCGTAATTGTGAATGATGAGATGGAAAGTAGAAATGTTTTTTTTTACACATACCTTCTAGTAAGTTACTAGTATAGGTGCACTTAAAATATTTTGACGGCCATCATTCGACGTAAACAAAGTTACTCTCAATAATTATACTTATAATTTTTATTTCCATAATATAATTTAGTCATTTAATTTAATTGTAATGCATTTATTTATTTATTTTTGCAGTACATAGCTGAAGGATTCTTTTCAAAGGATGTCAACAATCTTTCATTACATACCGGTGTAATAAAAAAATGTTTACAATGTACATTTGGGTTGTTGCCGTATTGCCGGTAATCTTAGTGTCAGCCAATACAGAATCACGGTCCTATAACTCAGCGCCAAACACACAAACTAATTATATAATCACATCCAAGCCATTCACCGTTAGAGATGACGCAAACGCGGGAACGATAAAATGGAGACGTGACACGATAACCGGAGCTTCACTTATCGGAGCATCAGATCCTGCCAAGATGAAATATTCAATAGAGTGTACTGATAACAACGAGTGCGCGGGGATTGAGCTGGGAGGATCTGACGCCACCTTCAAACCGTATACCCAGGATGAACTAAATCGAATACTCAAACGTTACGGCGAAGCGGACAGTGAATCTGAATCGTCTGACAAAATATTAACGTACGAAGATAGTGGCAATCAAGATAAATCCAAGGCATCGTGGAATTCGGTGGATCCACAACAGAGTCCAAAAAACCCTTATGACGATCGACGCGGATGGGTCACATTGGAACCAATGGCTTGGTCATCGTCACACATCCAGAAATGGGAACCAAACAATCGACCAACATGGCCGCCACCACCCCAAGAGCACACACAAGCCAGCTATTCTCCATGGGCCAGTAACAGACCTATACAACGACCCAGTAATAATAATTATCATCAGCCTCAACAGCAGCAATCTGATTGGACCACTGAGCGCCCTTGGATTCGACCCACTTATGACTATTCGTCCAAGCCATCACAAGCGTCTAATTATCAAAAACCGTCGGCACCTCATAACTCTCAGAGCTTTTATGGATGGAACAACGCAGAGCAAGATATAATTACTGACGGAAAACCTGGGCAATTTCCTGCCGACGCTTACCACAAACCATGGAACGGTGACTATGGACAGACATCTTATGGTGGCCCGAGACCCACGGAAGCCGAAGGGGATGGACAATGGGTGCTTTTATCTAGCACTAAAGGTTATTCTATCCCACATCGACCTAACCGGAGCCTACAAGGAAGATCAATATCCATAGAAACGGTCAACAGACCGGTTGAAACTGTAAGTAGATCAGATGAAATGACTGGTCGATCAGCAGAGACGGTAAGCCGGCCAATATCGTCCAAGAGAACTGTACGGTTAATGGTTTTGCCACCTGATAAAGATTCACAAAATACTACTACATCACACAATGGCATGATCGAAGTGGACATTTCAAGGAAATCTGTGGATCAAGAACAAAGGGAGTTTGCCGCTAGAGCACTTAAAGAAAGCGAAAATGATGTGCAAGTGTTTTCCGACAGGTCGGCAAAGTCCAACGACGAGCGAAGAGCTATGCTGGCCGCAGTAGGCGCTGGAATGCTACCAGCTGCTACCATGGCGATGTTCCTCCCAATGATGGTTAACAGAAAACGCAGGGATCTTACGACTAGACCAGAAGTAGTACTGCATCATCACGTATATCCTAGATAATTATTGACTCTAAATTACCTGTAATTTCTTTTCTTTAATCGTCACCTTTTTGCGTTCCGCTCAATGTTTATTTGATGTCGTTGCCAATACCTTTAATACCTTTTGAGCACTGTTATGTAACTACACGATAACTAATTATTTATTTATTTAATGTAATAGTATTAATCCAGTTGTATTTAATTAATTTATTAAGTGCTTGTATACTGTATATTGTAATTTGATACGCAGTATCACATTTTATTTTATATTAAGTAAATATTTTGGGTAAAAGTGAAATAAAAATAAACACACATTGTATTTATTCGATAAATAAAACACTGTATATTGTTACGTATAAAAAAATATAAAATTTAAATTAATATTTACAGATAGGTACATATTATGTGCTATACAATAGTAGCAATGTACCAATCACTTAAGCTTACAATATGTATTTAAACATTGAATACAAATACATATTATTTTATTTTCTCTCAAAAACATATTACAAATCAATTCAATTTACAATATGTTTGTAGATCCCAAAACTTGATCATAAAAAAAAATCCATAGAATATTGTATGGATATTTTTTAGTTTAAGTTTTTAGTCTTGAAAATATTATCAGAGAAATTCCCCAGTTCATTGTACATTCCCATCATATCACCAAACTTATTTTAACTCGACTTAAAAGTAACTAATTTGAATAAATCCTATGTCTAATTGATCTTCGTTGTCGTTTCTCATCTGATACATTTGAATCTGATTTGACATTTTGTTCCTGTTTGTTATCTGGCTGTTGTCTGTCATTGGACTTTTGTAGGCTCCTAACCATGTGTGTCATTTTTCTCTGGATAGCATTTACATATTGTGTGAAACTAGCTGCTGTGTTTTTTAGGATTTCAATTCCCATTTTCAATTTGACTTCAGCTACTCTTCTTAAAAGATCTATTAATGAAAATTGGTTGTTATTCACAGTAGGTGATTCTGAAGAGTCGGGTATTTTAGTTGAGACAGGTGACGTAGATGTGGTTGTAGAAGAAGCAATATCACCAATTGTATGATTTTCAGTACTCTTATCGACAGATTTTTCGGTAGGCTTTACTGTAGTTTCATCTGGTAATTGGGCATCAATTTCATTATGTTCGTCTACTTGACGCCTTATTCTTAAACTTCGAGGTCCGTGTTCCATCTTCATTGTTTGGTGTACATTAACGGATATTTGTTCAGGGTTCACACTTTGTTCATAAAATTTTGGAATACCTTGTAGTGCAGAAAATGTCGGATCTGACGATGAAGTGGTAGAGCTTTCTTTTTCATCTGTTCGGTGATTATCAAAATTGTAATTTACGGCTACTGCTTCTTCTTTAGGTACATCTTGAACATATCCTGGATACTTTGGTGCTTCAAAAGAAGATTGATCTTCTTTATACACTCCTTTAACCTGTGAAGTACTCTGATATTTAGGTTGTTCGTAAGCGTTGGACGAATCAAATTTAAGTTCATCATAATGGTGATTTTGGTAAGTATCATCTTGGCTGTCTTGTGTGTGTTCAAATGCTGGTCCTTCGGATGCATCTAAAGGAGTATATGGTACCTTATCTTGAGTAGCACTTACATCAATTGTCGAATACTTTGATGTATCTGGAGCTGAATATTTACTAGTGTCGGGGGCTGAATATTTTGTACTTTCAACAACCGCGTATTTGGTTCCGTCATGTGTAGAATATTTAGTTGTATCTGCTGCTGCAACATATTTAGTTACATCATGAGCAGAATATTTATTAGTGTCATGGGTGGTGTATTTTGGTACATCATGAACGGCAGGGTATTCAGATGGTTGATAAGATGACTTGTACTTAGGAACTGCATCAGGACGTTCTCTACCATACGGATTATGACCATAAGACATTCCAGACAGCACCTGTCCGAACACTTGTTCTTCAGGCTGAGAGTTGTCAGTTTCAGGAGGAACATAACCAGGACCATGTCCATGACTATGGCCATGTACGTGAGAATCAGTACGTCTTAATGGTACTAAAGGTATAGCAGCTCCTCCTAATGGTGAATATAGTAGTAACCCTGCTAAACCAGCAGTTAACATCAAGCCAACTAAACCAACTCCGACATTGGGCATAACTTCACGAGCTAAATAGTTGTAAATTCGAGTTGATAATGGTCGACCTGGAGTTATTTTAGTACTCTGTTCATCAATTTTACTTTGAGCGTCGTCATTTGAAACTTTAACAGGCTTACGCTTATTCTTGTTCTTCTTCTTTTTCTTCTTTTTTAATGAAGTATTTTGTGTAGTAGAATTACTTGATTCTGTGACATTATCTGCAATTTCAGTTACATTAAGGTTTGATACTGTTGTGGAAGAAGATGATGTAGTAATAGTAACCGTGGGTACAGTAGTAGAAGACAATGCCATTGTGTTATTTAAAGGTTTAGAAATAACGACGGCAGTAGATGTTATTTTTGTTGTCAGAGGTTTTTCTGTTTTCTTAGTATTATTTGCAGATGGTCTCTGTCTAGGTGGTACATGAGGAAATGTGACAACAGGAGTTCCAAATCTAGTATTATTATCCAGAGTAGGTAATTCAGAAAGAGGAGTGGTCACTTCTTCAACTTTCTCTTTCACTGTAGTTGTAGTAGGTATTTTTCCAACAATGACTGGAGTCTTATTTTTAAATTTGGAATCTTGTAACTTGATCGGGGATTCGGTGACTGGTGAATGAACTGTAGTCATTTTTTCAGTTGTAGGTTTCCTTTTTCTTGTAGTGCTTGTTTCATACGACTGTAAAAGTGAAGAAGTAGTTGCATCAGCTGGTTTCGGTACTTTTTTAATTGTAGCCATATTTAATGGTGCTGGTGAGGATTCACCACCCAATAGAATCCAAGTTGACAAATCTCCTGTTGGTCTTGTGGGTCCATCTGATGATATTTTGTAACTGTATGGGCCTACGGCGTGTACATCTTCATCAGTTAGCACAGGCACTGCTTCTCCTTTTACAGGTGATTCATTTTTTTGAACTGTTCTAATTTCTGAAGATACAACCATATTGCTAGATGTAGATGTTTGAAGAAGTTGATCACTAACTGACTTCACAGAATCATCCATCAGCGGAGGCTTAGTAGTATGGGCCCGGGCATCCCCTGCATTGATGGCTGTCTCTGCAAACACGACGATCGGTGTTGCCACTTCATCTTTCCTATAAAAATTAATTAAATTATTCAGGTTATTTAAATATAATATGGTTAATTGGTTAGGATTTCAATGAAAAAAAACCAGATTGCAATATGATGATTCTATTTTATTGATCTAGTTATTACGTATAACAATATATTATACGCATAAATTATTATAAATTATCCTAAAACGTATAATTTTATCATATTAATTTGTACAAAAACATTATAATAACGACGTCACAGCCTGGAAATTAAAACTAACTTTTAATAATAAATTAAAATAATGTAATTTATAAAAGCAACGTAAATACAGTTAATTAAGATGTACACCCGTGATCGCCGAACTCACGACCGAGGAAAAGGAAATAGGTGTAATGAACAATACTAAAATAATTTAAAAGAAACTAAATAATCAAATACTTTACACAGTGATAAAAATATTAGTAATAATATGGCTGATGATAGTTATTTGTATTGTCAAAACGTTGGTCAAATTGGTTGATATTAAACTCATGCATGAGTTGACGACCAAACCATATTCTTGGCATTATCCAAGGGAACAAAAATGATATAACACCTAGACCACTGGTCAAAATAATAGACATAGGTGGAAAAATAATCGACCAAAAAGTTATCATCAATGGTCCAATAAAATTTAGAGAAGTGAACAAGTATATTAAGTCGTCTAAAAATTGTATAAAACCAGAACTAGTTGAAGTAGAAGTTGAAGTCGTTATTAACTCAGAACACACTTTTGAAGCACTGCCACCCGACCGGCACTGCGCTACGTCCGCTGGTGTTAGAGTTCCCACACCACCCCCTCCTCCACCCCCTCCTCCACCCCCTCCATCGCCATTTCCCGCAGTTCCACCAGCCACTGCAACAGCTGCTGCCCCTCCAGCAATTCCCGCAATTCCAGCTGCCCCGGCTCCTGCGCCTATTGCAGCGCCTATGATTCCAGCTGCACCACCAACCGCTGCCGCACTACCCGCACCAGAACCTCCCGCACCCACCGGATCTTGTTCCACTATAGGATCACTTAACGGAGGTTCTACTGCCGTATCTATATCTTCTAATATAACTATTGTTGGTGGAGGGTTCCCATCCGTTAATGGTGCTTGAGTGACGGATATAGGTGTTACAAAAGTTGGACCTTGGTATTCAATTGGCGTTATAAATGTAGGGGCTTGTAGTTCAATAGGAGTTATAAATGTTGGAGATTGGTCGTTATTAATAACTGGGAAATTGTAATTAGGTTGATAATAGTTGGATGAGATATAAGGTGGACGAGCAGTGAGTGGTTTTTTATTGCTATTTGGAAAAATCAAGGGCGTTTCTTGCCAATTTTTATATGGGTCTTGGGTAGAAGTTTGATATATAGATCCAGATATAGAGTCAGAAGAAGATAAATCATACTTTATAGGTTTTGGTTTTGGAATTTTTGAATAAATTGGTACAGGCAAATATTGAGTTTCAGGTTCATGTTTATATGACGAGTGATCCCCAATATTATGCATGAGAATAATTGAATCTAATGAATCGACACGGACTGGGTTTCGGAGATTATTAATAGAGTAATTGATAAAGTTTTCTACTAGCCGACTATCTGATGATTTAGTTAAATTTCGTTTTTTTCTTTTAGTTGAATTTAAAAGGAATTGGAAAAAGGGTCTTAGTGAAGGATCGGGTTCAGCGTAACGGGTGTCTTCTTTTTTGTTTATGACATTCGATGCGTATTGGTTTTTAGACGTGCTCAAGTAGCTTTCCACAAATTCCAAAGATCTCGGAGTGGCCGTAGTAAAAGCTGTATACCTGTTAACAAGATCATCTGTAACATATAAAAATAAAACAGTATTAAAAATTGAAATTAATGTTTGGTCTTGTAAATTGTGGAACAAAATGTCAGCGGAAAATAACATCATTAAATCAAAATTGAATATTTAAGTGATAAACGTTTTTTAATCATACTAATTTATTAGTACTAATAATAACATAAGATTTCATAAAACTATGGCACTGAATTTGAAAATAAGTAGGTACATATTATGTAGTACTTATAAATGTTTAGCCTTAAATTATTTTATCAAGTGTGACGGCGTTATGAATAGGCAAATATACAGCATGTATGAATGTCATGCCATTACATTTTCAGGCACTAACCTGAATCATATATTTTATCAACATAATAATTTCGATTAATTAATTTTGGGCAATTTTTAATAACAATATTTATTTTTTTAAACAGCGTATATTATTAAATTGTATACTATCAAAAAATACCACAGAATTTAATCACTACTCAAGCATATTAAATTTTTTTTTATTGAAATCTTATCTTATTTTCTATACATTTTGATTATTGATTGATTACTCGTTATTGATATTAAACTCCAAGAACATTTGTTGTCCACATGTAATGTATATAAAATATATATATTTTTTTAATTTTACCTTTTAACGTGCTGCTAACTGAGTTTGGCTCTTGAGGTCTCCCGAAAACACTAACTACGTCACACACGAGTACGATCGATAACAAAACCAACCGACGGTTGATTCTTCTCATTTTAATACCACCGATCTGAAAAAAAAAAAAGTTAGTGAATTTTGTACACAATTGTACCATAAACGTTTTTTTTACATTTCTATTCGCCTAATTTGTGTATAAATTCATATAGAAACATATATTATACTAAGTATAATATTTAACTTTGGTTATAAATATTATTATTAATAATGATTTATTAGGATTGTCATCAGTGGGGGTGACTTTTAATCCCAAGATTCTTATCACCAATGAATAACAGTTACTTTATCTTAATATTTTATATCATTTTTTTTTGTTTGATTTTTTATTCCAAAAAAAAAATTCAATTATTGTAAAAAAATTATATTTTAAATAAACTTTATATTCGTGGATATTAATTTAATATAGTTAAATATGAATGTATCATTATTTACAACCCTAATATAGGTATTAGGTACTAATAATATTTATTATAATGTCTATATTATATTTTATCCACACCGCGCTCTTTGTATATTGTAAACGATATCACGATTTCAAATAAAATAAACATTTTGTGAATAAAATGTAGAGCTTACTGTATAACTCAATTTATTTATATTTATAAGTGATAGATTTCAATAATAAATATGATGGACAAAAAGCAAAAATGTTATAATACATATATATCACAACCATATAAGCTGGTGCCCAAGAACAATATGATTATAATATGAAGTATCTAATAGAGTTCGATAACAGCAAAAGTAAATTAATAAAAAGAATTTCGTATAATAAATAATAATATAGACATAGATAGTATAATTGTCCAATTAGGTATTGACGTACAATAACAGCGAAGTGGTTTCTCGTATTCACAATGAGTGCAGATCTAGAAATATGGTATAGAAGTATAGAACAGTCAACAGGTCGTTGTGTAGGACGAAAGAATTGTAATGATATTAAAAATAGAGTAAATTGATTGATGTTTTTAAGGTTCAAATTTTTTTTTTTAGTTACACCATAGGGATATTAGGTTATAAGAAGTATATCTATATTATATTTTGAGTAACAATCACTTCTTAATAGTTTCGCGTGATTAAAATATTGAAGTTAACAATGGTACTGTAATCCAGCTCAATTTAGGTAGGTACCTATTTTATCATTTTTATCATAATATATACTAAATTACAACATCTATTACTAAATTAATAATTAGATTCATTTTAGACCTAGTTTAGAATTCAAACCATTATTTTTCATATAATTTCAAATCTAAAAAAATATATGATGATCACGTTTATTGTTAATAAATATAACAGCATAGTTTAATCATAACATGGTAGGTATACTCTAATTCTATCTTACTCGACTTACTAATGTGTTTACCGTAAAATTGGGTTATTAGGACAGATAAAATAATATTAAATTACTATTTTTTCACGGATATTACTAGCATGTGTTATCTGATAAATTGTTTTTTTTTCGTTTTGAATTGTGTTTTGATTGGTTTTATAAAATAGTTATTGATACACTTCTACTATAATAACAAAAACTAACGTCGTTAAAAAATGTATTTTACTATAATTACAAAATTATTTTATTATTTTAAGTTATATAGATTTGTTAAAAAATGTATTTGTACTTATCGTACTTATACTTACATATTATTTTAGAGAAGCAATAGTTAATTTTAACTACAACTACTTTTGTAGTTGGTATTAGTATTTAGTTTTCAATATTAGTGCGTCAATTTTGTTTGAAACTGTCATAAATACAATCGTTTGAAAACCATTAAATCGAAACTTATATTAATTCTTAGTTAAAAATGTTTCTAAACTTTTAACTTTTAAGTAAACAAAAATAAAATAATGCAAGCCATTGTTTTACACAATATCTACCTACGCCCTAGCACAGGCATTAGCTTAAAATATATTATTTTTAGTTTTAAACATCCGTCAGTATTGGTAGGTACTACTGGTAGCTAATACTTATCTGAGTCATGACCCATAGGCTAAACATATAAATTAAGTTTAAAAAAAATATTGTGATAGGATTTGGATATGATCTTATACATAAAATAATTTTGATTATTATATTGTAACTATTTGTAATTTATATTATAATAGTTAAAAAGTTTCCCTTTTAATTGCGTAATCTTATACAATACGATATAGCCATAAATAGGTGCTTAAAGCTCATATTATTATTATGTATTATTATATACACCATATGATAATTACTTTATAGGGTCATTTTGGCTTTTTTTCTTTATATGTTTTTAGCCAAGCAAAAGTTATTACACCCACCTATAATATGGCTACATGTAAATTACATCATCGTTTTGTTTCAATCTCTTGACGGTGGATATATATGGGTTAAACATAGGTGTGTCTTATTCATTTGAACAGAATGATTGGCGTGCCACTCGCATTTGGCACTCAGAGACATTATGTTTAAAATAAAGTTTTGCAGCATATAATATAATACAATATAATTTGAATAGAGAATATTGACAAATTGATCAATTTTTTTACCACCACAACAGCAATAAATATAGTATCAAGTGTTTGTGTATGTGTGTGTGTACATTTTACAGGTCCTGTTGACCATCTAATGTGTCGGTAAATGGTAATAAAACTATGACTGAACACCAAACCCATTAGTATATGATAAAATAGTGTATTTTTTTCTGGAGAGGGGTGGCGGTGCTGGTGAGTTGGAGCGTTTCAAAGGCATACTCCAACAACATGACCGCACATCAATGTGACGTTTTCTCGTGGTTTGACGCCAAAAGAAATAAACAGTTACAACGGAGAGCTACCGTTCACTCGACGATGATCATAATAATAATCATAAAAATAATAATAACAATAATACCTATCTAAATTGTTTCGTTATTGTCGTTGTCGCGCGGTCGTGACAGAAATAAGAAGGACCGTTAGACACTATATTATAACCGCAATGTTCACATAAATATGTACACATTACACGGCTGACTCCCCGGGGTAGATGGTTCAAGCTTTTAACTAGGTATACGTTGTTTCTGAGTACTCGTAGGAACAGTAATATCCTAAATTCTATTTGGGAGCCATGTTGTATAAGTCTGTTTGTTACAAAAAGCATCTAGTGAAGAATAAAAACCGCACGAGTGATAGTAATATATTTTTAACGAATGTTTGTACTTTTAATGAGTATATAATATTATATTGTATGTAGTTATAGTTAAACAATCATATATTGAACTTTAAGGCTTTGATTAAGAGGGTGATTAATCAAAATAAAATATAATAATATACAAACGTATCACCTCGTAACAGTAAGTAATGTTTTGTGTTTATCATTTAATAGAAGCTTAAAGTGTGAATCGTCGGATTGGAAGTTTGAAACCCACAAATGAAACGATTTTCTTGAAATAATGAACCCCAAATATTACATTGTGACCTACTATACCTACCTATCTAAACAAGCATATATTCTAAATTTATCTGTCTTATTTTTTTTAAGATCGATCCATAAATAAGTAATATTGTTTTTTATTGGCTCATCTGAGATTTACTTATTTTACATTTTAGAGGAAAAAAGTTTTTTATTCTT
This sequence comes from Myzus persicae, assembly GCF_001856785.1. Taxonomy (NCBI): domain Eukaryota; kingdom Metazoa; phylum Arthropoda; class Insecta; order Hemiptera; family Aphididae; genus Myzus; species Myzus persicae. The sequence goes on from NW_019103859.1 coordinate 84,576, forward strand.
AAAATTAGATGATTTTGAACTAATAACCTGCTTTTATTGGCCCTATAGTGCGAGTCTTAGACACTACTTAGTACTTACTATTGTAATGCAATTAGGACATTTTCATCAAATTATTTTGTAAGTACATAGGTACTATTATTAATTGTATTATTATTATCATTATAACTTATCCAGGGCAAGTGTGTCTGATTTATGATTTTTATTATAGCATGTATTTTTGGGATTAGTTTAAATAAAAAGGTTTATTCGTCAGGATGATTACACCAATTTCTCCATTTTACGCCTTAACAACTTGTTCTACGGTCGATAGAACTCCGGATGACACCTGTATTGAATCTTTACAAGGTTAAGCTTGGGGTAGAGCATAGTAATAGTATTATTATATATTTATATGAATGGAATCCATTTGCTTTTAACTGGATTGTACATGCTCGGGTACCTACGCGTTATTCCTACACGACGCAGCAAGTAACGTAAATATATTATTACAGTTATTATTTATTATATACAGTTTGTGTGTGAGTATGAGTATGAAATGTTTGGATAATTTTAAATATTTACGAAGTAAAGTAAGTAGAATAATATTCTTGAAAAGTTGCAATGAGCTCTTCGTTTCGTCTATAACAGTAAATGCGTGTCATAAAATAATGCAAATAAAAATGTTCAACCATTATACACATTCTACATTATTTAAATAAATCTTAAGTAAAGAGTATTGACAGTTTTTGCGAAAGAGCACACTAAATATCATCATAATATTATTTAAATTAAACGTGTTATCAAATTGAACAACTATAGTGCTAGCTGTATAGTGCCTATACTACATATAGTATTATAGTTAATATTAAATACACTGCAATATAATAATATGTAAAACCTTTTAAACTCGAGTTATTGCGTTGTTTCTAAAAGGTACTGTTTCTCTTAATTTTGTATTCATACAAATAATGTATAAAGCAAGGTTTTTTACACACTGAGTATTTCATGTTCTATTAATCGCACGAGATATTTTATACTTAATCTGTATGGCTATATGTTGAGTACCTACTTAAAAGAACCGTTAGGAATTTTAAACTTTTTTGTCATTATAGGTTTATGATTGATAAACGATCTGTTAGTCATTTTTCAGAGTTATTTTAAATAGGTACATAAAAACCATATGAATGTTTATTTATATACCGTATACTTTGTATTATGCACGTGAAACACAATAAATATATTTCTGGTTGTACACGTTTATATGCTATTAATATATTTAAGCCGTTTAATTTATTATAGTTGCACCTTAAACTCATATAAGTCATAAGTATTAAATTGGATTTTTAAAAAACTCGTGACTCTATATTTTAATACCTCAACCTGTATGTACACCTATATATTACCTAAATGTCTACATTTTATTTATTCATTTATGTAACTATATTTTAGGAAATAATTGTTTGATATCGACTAGAGTTCTAAATAATGATGACTCGCTAGAGTTAACTTCAAATATACCATTCGGTTATTATACTATATGAAGGTAGTATTATGTAGGTTTCCACTGTGCTCTACGTGTGAATGGTGTGTATACCTCAGTACCTGGGTATTTTAATAATCAGTGTCATATGTTTACCTACGACCTTTAGGTTTACTTGTATATATGTATAATTAATTTTGAAAAGATCTCTGAATACGTTCTGAGTCTCACGTTCGCTATTTTTTGGTTATATATATTTTTTTAGGATAATATTTATATGAGCGGAGAAAGGCGAAAGCTGAAATAAATCACCAGATATTTACCTAATATGTAACATATATATTATAATGCAGTGTAGTTTTTTTTCAGTAGGTATATCTAAAGTTTGTGAATATTATGTAATTATGTTATATTATTACACATATAATATTTTTTTTTTTAACTAAAAAATAAAAACGAATATGATTTTCTAGCAATCTTCAAAAATAATATGATTTTATCACACTAAATGGGTAAATTAAATATTACAAGGCTGGTATTTGTTTAATAAGGTTCATTTATCAATTCATTAGTTAAATGACGTAATATAATTCAAGTTATTTGTACTTCAGGTTCAGCAGGTTCGGAACCGTGAAAAAAACATATAGTATAAAGTATAAACTATAAAGTTATTAGGTAGCTAGGTATTATATATTATTATGCATATTTTGTACAGCTGCAACATAATACGCACACTCATGCTTATAGATATAAATATATACATAGTTGACTGTGTACTGGTTTTTGTATCACATATGTATATTAATTATTATTGGTACTTGTATACAAAGTCTGGTTCAATTGCGGTTATAACGAGCATTATTTGCGCACTACGTATAGGTACACATATCACACCCACACCCACACACTCACATGGTATTGACACAATGACACAGCAAATCTACGATATTATGTATCCATGTTCGGAACGTCATACACGTAATATTATAATACCTGTATTTCGGTCGTTGTGCCGTGATGACTGTATTATGTATTACGTAAAACATGTACAGTTATTTTTCGTGCGTGGCCCGTTGGACATCACGTACGATTGCCGTGCTGTCCAATTAAAACGAAATACTAAGCAAAACAAAACTAATATAACCATATAGTTATGTAAATCGAATAAAACCAAATAGTCCTAATTTCACGGATCTGGCCAAGAGTAATTTTTTGGAAGTTCTTGTAAAAAATGAGTTCCCCTCGTGCAAAAAGAACAACTTCTAAAAATGAGTTTTGAGTCAATTTAAATTTGCAGGTCTGACCATTGTAAAGTGACTAGAAGCTTGAATACAGAATGAATATTATAATATACCGTTGGGTACTTGGGTCAAAACCACTTCGTTGATCTCGGGTACGAATAATGCTTATACGTAACGCGTCACAAACCAGACTATTCGCACGCACGCGTTAAAGTCTCTGGCCAGGAAAAAATGAAATAATATATTAATATAAAGACATATATAAACGAGTACGTAATAACATGAAATTTGCGCCCATCATCCACCCCAAAGCACAAAAACACGCACACGTGAAAAATAATAATAAACCGATAAACAGTCAAATATAGTGTCTGTATATTATAGTCTTGAGCACTCTGCACGCTCGCTAGTAATAAAGGAATGCGTTTACCGTTAAACGTGTTTGGTGGGCCAGACCCAAGGAGAGCGCGTGTGCGTGTCGACGTATAGGTTCATAATGTTGTACGTTACGATGGTATAGCACTATTATTGTATACATATACGATAATATACCTAAGTTATACATCAATGTCACATCTCTGCACCTATTCGAAAAGAGTCGCGGGGAAGACGCGTTCACGCGTTAACGCGTACAATGTGCATGTTATATATTGTACAACTTAATGTACGTTGTATTATACTATAGCAGCTAATACCATAATGTTTAATAATCGCGTATTAGACCGCGTTTATCCCGATCATCGGGTTACAATATCCCCGGAAGGATTTAGTCTCGCAGACTTGAGTAAATGGAATTATAATTAATTATTAACTATGTTAATCTATATGCCTATATCATATATTAAAGTATGTTACAACTATCGAATATTAATCCATCGTATCATTACAACGGTGATTTATAATAGAGGCTTAAGCAGTAAACTGTAAAATATAATACATATGTATATTCTATGTAATATAACGTGGTAGACAGTGGTCGTGTGGGTCATTGTTGACAAGCATGAAAGCGGAAAGAATAATATCGAACGGCCCGAGGCATACACCTACCTGTTCGGTCGACAGTCTCCCGTTTTCGCCGTTTCGTGCCACCGTAACTTATTCGGGCTTAAGCCGCGCCCAACGTAAATAATAATAATTAAGCCCTCCGATCGTCACAGAATTGTGTTGGCCGTATACATATTATAACGTAATACAGATAAATACTATACAGTATATAGTACACCGAACACACGTAAACGGAAACCTATACGGCTATACGTTTTATTCGGTCAAACCTATTGGTATTTTTTCGTTCGCTACTCGAGCGCAAAAGGTACTTTTTTCGTATTGTTTTCGCCTACTGTCAAACTTTGTATAGTGTTGTATGCCACAGAAATTATTATATTATGTCATATTGTACACACGTAATATGATTGATGTTAAGAAGCACAGCTCCATAGAAATGTTCGACGCTCGTTATTTTTATGAGTTAGAATATTATAAACGATGCTACCTTACATATTTAATAATAGACGTTGTAGATCAATATAAAATAAACCTTATAGAAATGATAACAAATAAACCTAATAATATTATTACATCAATAACATAATATAGTCCAACATAAACGAAATTGAGTAATATTATTATCATCAGTAGATCGCTTTTTTAGTGAGATAAGTCTTGAGATTTGTTGCTAAAATAAATGTTCTACCTACTTAATTACTTGTTATTTAAAAATGCTGTATAGACAAAAAATCTGTAGAATGAATTTAAGTAAATATTTTTAATTTATTAAATTATTATCTTCTAAAACACGATCTCAACAACAACATACAAATTTTAAAACAAATTATTTTAATCGAATTTGTTTTTAAAATAATATTAAATGATTAAGTGGTAAATATATTTAGAACATCACTCAGGATAAATATTAATACATTGTGTTTGAAATAGATAAATGTCATGTATTTCGTTTTGCTTGTCAAACCTTAACATATTATATAAAAATAAAATACAACTATAAGAATACAATGTTATCTGTTATCACGAAACCGGCCTCGTCTTTACATCCATGTCTTAGGGCAATACATTAAGGTAGTACACTAACTACTTAATTATTTGTTTGAATATTTTATCTAAGAAAATAATACCAAGATCTAAAATACTCGTAATGACATCATGTGATTCTTTCTTTTAGAAGACATTTTCACTGCGAAAGCAAATAATCAATATTGATAAAAATAGTTTTGCATATTATAGTTAATCTACAGTTTTTATAAAATATTTATCACAACCTACAGCTATCTACTGATTGAAATCAGGCTTTAAACTTAAACACAATCGTACACCTAAGAGAACCTACAATTACATATAATTTTATGTTTTAATGATTATTAAAGCAGATAATTTAGTTTCGTTTAGCTATCAATCAAATTGTTTGGAGCTCTATTTGCATACTTTTATTGGATAAGCAATTTGCGATCAGATAATTTGGCCTATCAATAGCGAGACGTGAATCGTCAGCTAGATAAAAAAAAATGCTTTAGATTATGGTTAAATTTAGAAAGTGAACCTAGATACCATTTATACCGTCAATCAATTAATTGAAATGAATATAAGTATATAACCAGTTGAATTAACATGGACTTGATGTACAACTATAGTTAATGTGCATCATCTTTGCACCATGAGTAATCTGTAATGAGTAGTGAGCAGAAAGAAAACGGGGCCATCCTATGAGTAGAACGAGTTTAAAAAAAACCACTGTTGTTTTTTCAACCATATATCGTACGTGTTAAAAAATCACACGAGCATATTTTCTACGTCAAATAAAGGATATACACGGACGTCTGTTGTTCATGTAAAATTATAATAACTCTTGTCACGTTTCATTGATTGGACACGAAGCAAAAATCAAAATGTAAAGAAAAAATGTATTCATTTTATACCCGAGCATTATATAGATTTCTATCTTGTTTCAACAAAATTATGGGGGGGGGAAAATTAGTAAGTTTTCCACGCTTGTGTAGTTGTATGTCTCGTGTTTGGTAATACTTTAGAGCATTCCAAGTAAAATATAATATAGTACTTTATGAAATATAGTATTTATTTATACACGTTACTTGTGCATATTATGATACATCAGACATTCAGGTATGTTTTTCGATTGATGATATTGATAATTGTTAATTTTCCAAAAATAATCGTGTTGAACGTTGTAATAATTATAATTTGTTGAGGATGATGCTGCAAATATAAATATGGGTACAGGTATACAGTACACTCTATATAAGATATCATTGTCATTATTATGATACATCCGAGTGCTGTCGTTTTAATTGGATCCTATTGTTTTAGTTATTAGGTTTTTTTTTGTCTATTAATTTTATTTGTAGTGAATTTCCTATGGAAAAGACGCGTTTGCGGGAACCAATCTGATTCCGAAACGCGGTCAGTTTACAGGAAGGCCATTGCCAAGTCACGGTCGGACGATTTTGTCAATAATTCAATAAATATAAAATAAACAATGATTTTTACGCACGAATAACGGACCCTATTTACTACCTGCAGTACCTAAGATTAATCGAAAGATGTAAATATAAAATGACTGTTTTGCACACACACACACACACACACACACACACACACACACACACACACGTCGTACTAGCAACACACATATGCGCAGAGTGCACACCATGTATCTATAGGTACTGTATACCGGAACGACTGATTTTGTATATGTGAAAATAGACGTGACGTGATGTGTTAAGAACAGTTATTATTATTACACTATTGCAGCGTGTCAGTTTTGTCGGACGTAAGATCACACATACAAGATACATGTATGATATGATGTGTGAGTGAGGTCGTAAACCCACACGTCAATGTACTCAACGAGTTTAACAAAAACACGATAATAATATTATTTTTACGAGTATACGGTAATATATAATGACTAATTACCATTTAGAAACACCAGCGAATCCGCCAAATCTTAAATAATAATATGTTTGTTAGGATATAAATTATAAAATGTATAGGATTAAGCGAATTTTCGTGTAGGTGTTAAATATTGAGTGCTTTATACCGTGAGGAAGGCGTTACAAGTTACGTGCACTGTACAATATACATACACCTAATATATAACTGTATTGTGTTAAGTACACTTTGTTTTTGAGCTATAATACTTAAAACGTTAATAAATTACGTGAAATCAGAATTATAATATAAAATAATAAAAATAAAATGAATTAATAATAATCGAAAGTCGTTCACGCGTATCCATAATACCTACATTATTATACGTTTATAGTTTAAGTTGTAACCTGTAGGTGCATGTGCGACATAACATAATACGGTACTTTCATAATATTATTTAATATTAGGTATCATTTATTAGCAGTCTCAGCGTGGCTCGTGATCGAGCCCCCAGCGCAATAGTTTACGACAAACTTTTTTAAAGCCATACATTTTCTCTTGAGTTGGGTCCCGATACCGATAGTAATATAAAAAAGCTCATAACCCCTTTTCATGGTTTCCGGCTTGGCCCTAATCACAGTTCTTATATAACTTATATTAAAAATTTAAATATTAATAGAAGTTACCTATAGCTAGGTAATACGTAATATATAAGTACTCACTTAATATCTTTGGGGTTGCGAACGTCGTGAGAGAAGAACACCGTATACACGCGATACAGTTGACGAGGGAGAAACGGAACGAAAAACGACTACTAAATGATTATATGACGGACGGACGGAAAATGTGTAAGCGAGTGCGTGGCGGGCGCGAAGACGGACGGACGGAACTACGAAAACTGACCTGTAAACGCGAAGACTGCGACGGGCATAATAATAATATTGTATCCACGGCGGTGGCGGCGGCGGCTGCTGAGACCGGCGGCCGGTGCATCGAACTCTCCTCCTCACCGTCACCGACCACTACCGCGGTCGCGGTCGCCGACGGTTACACGTACGTATAGGTGACTTCTTCCATTTCCATTTCCGAACGCCGAAAGGGTGACCTCCATAGTGGGTTATTATTATTGTCGTAAACACACACACACACACACACACACACATATATATATGTATATATTACGTATATATTATTATTCATTTATATACTCGTATGTATGTATATGTATGTATATATATACATATTATATACGCACACTCGGTCAGTTAGTTTTCGCGTACACAAGACGACAAGAAAATACTACAATCGAGGTGCATCCGTGCGCGAGCAAACGAGCAGAAAAAAACGAGGCAACGACGCACAACAATAATAATAATAGAGCCTGCCAAGACATTTATTCGCGAACGATGGCGTGGGACGCGATCGGTTTGACCGAGTTCGACGAGTTGTCTTTGCGTATATTATCGTTATCATTATTATGTGTATATAAGTGTAAGTACCTATATATTACACACGTGTCCGGTGTATAATGACACGTTTTGTATTACGCATGCATAGATAGTATATAATATAATGACGACCCGACGACTTTCGATCGCCCAGATTCTGCATATTTTTTTCTCGATAATATCCGTACGCCGGTTTTAATATGTAGGTATGCGCACGAAAGCGCCATGTCGCCATGACCACACTAACGTCGATTCTCGATATCATAAATATCGTTTAAGTGAACTTAATAATATTCCTTTAATATACAGAGTAACTGGAAGAGCCGACGTTCGGGGCACATACCGGGCGTGAGTATGATTTTAAACCTATTGGCTATTATAATGCTATAATATAGTAGTACTGCAACACACATTACAATTTGCCTGCAGCGGTGCAGCCTGCTTGCATTTTGTACCTGTACGAATGAGTCGAGTTCGCTTCGCTTGAAACACTTTCGAATACTGAACAAATTTCTGATTGAACTCTACAACTTTTTTTCCGCACTACGCGAGTAAAAACAATAAAAACGAATTTTACGAAAAACATATAATCATTTCAATAATATATAAATACGTGGTGTCCGTTATAAAAATATTATTTTATGGTTTTGGTGAGATTAAGAAATATACAATAGCCAAACTAGTCGAGTTTTAATTAACACATAAATTAATACATCTATCTTTTCATTATCATAGTATTATATGCTCAGAAATACCGTATTGTTTATGTATAGATTGAATTAATTGAACGACGCTTTTGCACACAATGTAGGTATACGGACACGGTGTATAACATAATATTACATTTACACAATATACATCTATTCTACGTATATACACTCGTTGTGTTTTTAGATACTACAATACAAGATGTGTGCCTATTTTAATTTTTGTACGTTCTATTATTCTATTTATCTACAATATAATATAAAAAACAGATTTCTTATATTAACATCTATAATATACAGTGTACCAGCTATCAAAGCAATTTATATTTTGTTTGTGTGAGTTTTCATTTACTTATAATTTTGAACTGTTGGACTGTATTTTATGTTTTTATTCTACTTAATTATACGTTCGGGGTTAATGTAACTTTGTACTTTATGGAAACCATACTGTCAACAATAAATTATGTTCAACATACGTAATGTTAACGTATTTATTTGGGTAGTTTGTTTTTAATTTATACAATAAAATCTATCTATCTTATAAAATTATTTTATTATTTAAAAAATATATAACAAACCTATAATACATTTTCTAAAAACCAATCGACAGTATTTGACATGTACGGACGTTGTGGGAGTTTAAAATTATAAAAAAACTAATAAATAGAAATTATAATAGATACTAGATAAATAAGGAGAATTTAACATATTTTTAGTAAATGTTATGTACACTGTACAGTGTACAGTGTAAACACAAATACACGTAGTTTAATTTTAAGCTACTGCAAAGTGTCATGTAACTATAAGTTCAGCTCTGGGAACAGTAGACTAAATTAATATTCGACATAAATTGATGATTAACTATAATATTACTTTATACTAAAATTATAACGTTGTACTATATTAAAGTATAATGATTTTTATAAATCTACATTTTGGTAAAAATGTAACACAACAATTTTTGATTTCACCCACTAATCCACGTTATGTAACAATATAGTTCTACACAAAATTATAAATGTCTGAAATATATTATCACAACTATTATTTTAAGTACGAAAATTAAAAAAAAGCTATAGTGATATGTATTTTACATACCTAGGTATTTATAATATAACTTATATTATTGTGCAGACTGTACACATTATATTCCTTGGTGACTTTAACGCTAGCAGCACTTCATTTAATAATATTATTAAGTAATATACTTTAATTTTAAATACTACTTATCTATAGATTATTACGAAATATTGTTTAATATATTAATTATATTTGAATAAAATAACTTAATTGTTTTTATAGTATCATCGAGTTTCATTTCTACAAGAAAAACATTAAATATATATTTAAAAATCGGTGAGTTTAAAAAGTTGGTTTTATGGATTTTAAAATTATATATTTTTATTAGTATGTATTGGTAGGTATTAGATTGATATTTAAAAATATAATAGTCTTATACATTTGTGTGTGATATACAACTCTATGTTTACATTTTTATACTTACCACTTAACTAAATATTAATATTATAAGAATTCTGTGTTGTATGCGACACGTTAACAAATGCGCAACTATACCTATGTACATTTATCATCCATATCTGGAATACCTTGATGAGAATTTCATAGATAAATATAAATGTATTTTACAATCTACTAAGTTAAAATATATACATCAGGTATACTGCACCTTTATGATTTTTAATTATTCAAAATTAATTAAGGTGTTTAATAATAGTAGTATATAGTCATATTATGTAAGTACATGAAATATTTTTTACAAGGAAAATGTGTTTTTAAAAATAACATTAGAAAAAAAAATGTCATAATTTATACAAGACATAAAATATAATATATTATTTTATTACAGTGATGTACAGTTTTGTGAAGCGTGAGTAGGGTATAGTTATTGATGGAAACCATAAATAACGTTATTATTTTTCAGATCAATAATTTTTATGTGATCATCCATGAAAAATAAATTTATATTGAATATCATTCAATAAATATATAGGTAACGTAAGATATACCAAATACCAATTCATTGTAGAGTGTCTAATACGTTTCAGTTATGTTTTAATGTGTAAATAGTAATAACAAAATATGATTCATGAATTATATAGGCTGACATAAATACTTGTATAAATGACTGCCAATTAATTATTTAATAGAAACTTATTACCCACATTAATTCAATATTTTTCTAGACCTATTTTGTATGATTACAGTCAATATACTTTAATAGGAAAATATTTAAGCACGTATTCTATTGATGGTTATATAAAATAAGTGCATTTTTTATGAGTTAAATGTTTATTGTCTATTTATATTATCACAATAAATAAGGTAAATACTAATTCCAATAACAAGATTTTATTTATATATAAACAGGGTAATTCACCAAGAATGGTGAACCCCATTTTTTTTCTATAACAATGAATTTATTCAAACTCTGATTTTTAGAATTCCGAAATGTATTAATTTTATATTTTAAAATATTTAGATTTTGTACATCATTTAAGGAGTGTACTGTGGCTGTATAAACTTCTTTTTTCAAATGAGAACCACCTTTTTTCATGTGAATTGTTAATAAGATGACCTATTTGATGTACCGATATCATATACCCTATCTACATCGAAATAGAACAAGTTGTTTTTGAGTTATTTAACTTTGTGTAATATAGCCCGTATAAGTCCATGATAATTGATTTAAAATGTATGAATTATAATGAGTCCTATTAGAGTTTGAGCATTTTAGCAATATAAATTAATAAGTATGTATATATCAATTTGAAACACTTAATAGTTTGTAAACATTATATATCCGAGTATACTGAGTATAGTAAATATACTATCAATTTAACACATTCGGTAGTTTTTAAACTCATTTTAAGGACTAATTATCCTTGGCATTTAATTTTAGTAAAGATAATACTTGTTCGAATTTAGATCCAGATACATCATCATTTTTAAAAAAATCATCTATCTAAAAATGTACAGTAAAACAGGTTTTTTCTCAATTTGAAAAAAAAAGTTTATATCACCACTGAACACTCCTTAGAAAGTATAAAAAATTTGAATGGTTATAAGCATGGTGCTTAAGTATACTTAAAAATCTCAAAAATTAGTATTTGAATGAATTGACTATTAAATAAATAAATGAGGTCGAGCTTGTTTGGTGAATCATACTGCATATTTCTCGAGTATTTATGTATACATACTCACTACTTATTGCTTACACTTATATAATACAGGAAGGTACCTACTTTTGGAAGTTGATAATCGTATTATAGTTGATACGGAAAGAGTGATGTATTAAATCGTTTAAATTACGATTAAACTTAAATTTGGTTTTTAATTTTTAAAACACCCAATAAAGTGTATAATTTATTGATCGTGCAATTTTCAATAGTTTGTATAGGAATATTTTTAGGAAAACTATTAGAAAATTGTAAAAAAAGTAAGGTTGTTATTAAATTATAAATAAATTACCTGATTTGAATTATCATATTTGCTCAAAATCTCAGATTGGTTTCTTTTCTGAACTTTTCGATAAAATATATTATTTCGTCGGCTGTTCGTACTTAAATACACAGACCTCTAAATGATCCACTTGGAAACGAATTCTCATCAAATATCTAATACACGGTTGATGTTTTAATGTGATTGAATTTGGGCTCTGAAAAAAAAATTTAATTTATAATTTATTTATTTTAGATTTATTGTCATATGGATCAAATGTTGAGACAATATACACGTCATTCTAAAGCAATGATCAATGACCACCTACAATATCGACATAAACATAATATAACAATTACATTAAAGAATCTACATCAGGAAGTTATTAGGTACTTATTGTGAGTGATTTGTATTCTTGGAATATATTTAATGTTTTATCGTTGTGTGAGTAATAACAATAATGGGTAGTCCTTTGCCTATGTATAGTTATTAGTTATAACCTAATTAAAATTACTATTGTTAATTATTATTTATCTAGGTAAGATTTTTGATGGGAAAATAGTCGTGTCCTAGATTGTGGGAAGACATTGTTTCTGCGTGCATACAGCAAGGGGAGCTTGAACGTTTTTTGTTCCCGTTATTAAAACAGCAACGACAATAAAAGCCCAATACTCAGATTTCATTCACTAGCTATTATTATTGGTTTATAAGGAACATACATGAAATAATACAACACAAGTGATGTATTATGTATTTATTTGTTTTGCCTATATAGTGACTTTAAAGTGTACAAATAAAATTACAATGTAATACCGGAGTATTTGGCATATATGTATATATTTTTCACCTTAAACAGTCTAATATAATGCCTGTCGTAATAAAAACAGAATATTCCTCAAAACGATAACCATATGTAGCTGGTAGCACAGGCTCCGATGATTAATATTATCTAATACACACAGACTTCCTATAAGGAATGATTATCTAGTTTATAGTGATTTTGACATCGTCATATAATAATGTATACGGGATGGGTAGGTACTCACAAGACCACGGTCACATTATACTCGATATCGACTTTCTATTTAAGTGTACGAGTATATTTTATAGGAATTTAATATTATATAAAAACCGATTCCGCTGTAATGGTTAAAATCATTTCGTACATTTGCATAACCGTGTCGTCTTCCGAACTCTGGGATAATATTATGTTGTAGCAAGACGCTTCTGCAGGTACCTAATTAATATAATATACTGTATAGGAATAATTAAGTAGGATATTATACTCCGTATGGTACTCAGAGATATGGAACGGGAAATTGTTTTGACGGAGGAAAAATAATTTTCCGTTCACAGAATATAATATGCGTATACATTATTAATCATTATATATCCTATCTATAATACGCGTGTTAGTTTATAATATTATATAGTCATTGCCATCGCATCATCGCAAATATAGGTTTATTACTATATATGTTCGATGTACCTATTTATACATAAGGTTTTGCGTCGACCCTCGTCAGTGGTTGTAATTAATATAGCAACAATCGATTTCGTTGTCCGTATAGAAAATGTTTATCGATATTAATTATTGTGATCAGTCACGCGTACAGATGAGCCGAGTCACTATCTGGTAGTGATCGACACATATATACAAGCGCATGTATATTTTACTATGCATAGGTACATTTCCCATTGGTATATTATAATTTATATCGTCCGCAGTAGCCGCTCGATGAAGACACGCCATCGATGCATATAATATAATATTATGTATATACATGTATAAAGTAGATACACGCCGAAACGCGCGAATGTAAAACGGTTTGCTTTGGACTGAAAACTAATTTCGTTTTACGCCACACGAAAAATGTAGTCCGACGATGAATAATTATCAAATAATTTCCACGGCGGTTCTGTGAAATTAAGTTTAATTAACTGTTTAAATGGCGTTTATATTATTCAGACAATACGTAGGTACCGTATAGTCGTTTTTGCTTTTATTTGGTCAGTCACATTTGCAAAAACTCTCAGTTCTCATCAAGATAAGACTAGATATACGACGACGTTTCGTATGACATTCTGGTGCTACTTTCGAAAACAAACAATTCGTTGAAAATTATTTAAGATTATCATCTTCCCACTGCATTTGTAGGTTATCGACGTAGGCATAACAAATAGTAAATTTACCATTGTAGGTACTTGTAAATAGGTATACTTTTATGGATTTTCGTTTCGATATGGTGCTTATGACCAATAATATGCTATTCTATAGTAACGTCTTTACTATAATCCTATTATTACTGCTTATTGATAATAAGCAAAAAAGTAAACTAGGTAAAGATTATAAATAATTGTGTCTTGTACGAACCCATATCTTCTTAGTTTCTAGTTGCAATTTATGAGTATTAAGCTTTATATAACGAATAATTAATTTTATATTACTATATTAGCTAATACAATTCTTCGATTTGTTTGATGTATTACGCATTACTAAAACATGACCAATAAGACTCGTGATGAGTAAAAACCTATGTTGAAGAGGTACTTAATTACATTTCTAAAATTACTGGCCAACTTTCAACGCATGCGATATAAAAATAAATTATTATTGTATAGTTTAAAGGTATAATATTTACAATTCCGACAATAATACATTTACGGAATGCCGGGTAACACAATTATATTATTGTGATTATCACAAGTCAACACTCCAGTACTTATATTATTTGACAATTAATAATAATTGATAGTTTCCGAAACATCAAGTTACTTTAATAACTTTTAAGTTTGTTTTCGATTTTAATTTTACCATGTGATTTACCATCTAACGAAAAAGATGATGTGACTTTATCCCTATATTTAAGTACTTGACCGAAGACATAAGTAATGAAATCCAAATCATTTTTAGAAAACATTTGGGAAATGTGTCATATTGACATTAGATATGTATGTATAGATATCTAGTATAAGATCCTCGATCTTCTAAGATACATACTTAAAAGTAAATATGATGCTTGTTGGGAATATAATGGTTTGTTGTTGGCCATGCTCGTCAATTTTGTGTGCTTTACGCTTTATGCGTTTTTTGTTGGGCAAGGAAGAAATTTATTATTTTACTATATTATCTAAATTACAAAGTTATCGTTAAATAATATAACGCAGTGTCTCAACCTATGATAGTCACCATAACAGCTGATGTGTTTTGTCATCAAAATTGAAGTATTTTAGTTACATTCAATACCTAATCAATTTAAACATGTAGGCTATCTACATATACATATACTGTATAGTCGTATAGAAATATTAAACTATAACTTATAACTGAGAGTAATTCTCAGCGGAAATAATTATTCTAGATAAAATTATTTTCATATTTCAATGACATATATTATTTTAATTATACTTAACTATTTCTGTACTTTTAAGAATATTTGTGACTGGTATAAACCTACTCCCTACTACCACTATATGCAACACACGCAATCATCGAAACATAACACATATATAATATGCACATGTACTGTTGGCTGTATTCTTGTGAATTATTGCTTTTAAAACACTTTCCGCACAGTAAAATACGCATTTTTGTATCTACATTTTGTAGACCATAATATGTGCATTGTAAACATGTGAAAAAAATTAATAACGATTTCACAGAGAACTGGACAATACACAATTATTTGTCCACGTCCTACTACGCGGCTATTATGGTATATTTAGTAGGTATTTCTGACATAAACGAATAGTGTCCAATTTCGTTTCGATGGTGAGCGAATTCAAAACAAACGGTTTTTTCTCACAATCATATCATCTATCTTGTCCGACAGTCGTTAACAGCGCTCCCACATGCAGTAATAGGTACACAGGTATAGCGATGACACACACACACACACACACCAAAATAAATTGCCTTTTATTATATTTGGGATTTTCAAACGGTTGTGGTGCCATTCCTTCCGTGAAACGACAGTGTACGAAAAAATCACAATTTTTAGATGAGAAGTGCATATAATAGGTACACACACATGACACATGTAATACATAAAATATGATATCATGTGCATCACGCACGTGACGGAGATTTTATCGAATTGTAGGTAATAATGCACGAATATTATCATATTATAATCTTTAATCTCCGTCGTCTGAAATGAGTTATAACTTAAAATAAAAAAAAATCTTTTTTTATACGCCGACTGACATCACAAATTTATTAATTTGGTGGTTCACAAAAATGTAATGGACCAATCGTGAGCCACTAAATTAAGTTTAAGAGGGATCATTAGCTCACTGTTGATTTATTAAATGTTCAACAATCGTTTATTCCAAGATGGCATTATAATATCGTCATTGGTTTATCATTATAATTTGCCATACAAATTAAGCCAAACAAATATGTATATAACAGCGTTTAGGCGTTTTGACGTTTCGTGTACCCACCTTAGTCGGCTATATATAGAAAACTGCACGAAAACTGGGCACCTGCACTCTATTACTCAGTGCCCCATACATATTTTAGAATTCTGTCTGCGGGAAATTGCTGAACTAATAGTCTATAGTTTCATGTCCCTTAAAAAAAATTCAGAAATACATATAGGATACTGAGTAATATTGGTAATTTACTTAAATAGTGTACCCTGTTTTTTGAGGACACACAGTGTAATACGTATATAACTTTATGTGCATGCGTCATGTTATATATTTATATCATGTGGTAGGAGGCAGCTATTATATATATATATATTATGTAGGTATATATGCAAACACGTAAAATCATCTGAGCACGGCGCCGATCGCATAGAGTGCGTAACCCGGAAATTTTTTTTGAGGTCAAAGTAGTATTCATTATGTATCGGGTGTTCTCGACTTGACTGTGACCTCGAAATAACTCCTGCCCGCTACTAACATTCTTCGTTTTTAATAATACTCGATCCCTCCGGTGCGTACGTTCCAAACATTTACATTGGAATTCGCGCACTCAAATATTTGATTGAAAACATCGTTGTAATAATAATTAATATTATTTTTCTGATCACGAGTCGGATAAAACCGCATACTCTGCGTGTACATCAGCACATCTATATTGTGTACATACGCGAAGCTATACTATGGCTAAAATAATTAATAGTATCTATTAACTAAAAATAACATGTTAGTTCTTACCGATACTGTACCGTCTGTACCTACATATACATACCTAGGTATACAACAATATGTGCGAACAATGACTATTATGTATAGCGTCTACTGT
The DNA here is from genome assembly GCF_001856785.1 of Myzus persicae. Classification (NCBI taxonomy): domain Eukaryota; kingdom Metazoa; phylum Arthropoda; class Insecta; order Hemiptera; family Aphididae; genus Myzus; species Myzus persicae. The sequence goes on from NW_019103859.1 coordinate 102,050, forward strand.
CTAACCAGAAACCGTCAACTACCAAGTATTTTAAAGCGTTTTCTACCACGCTTTTGGCAGTTGCGATTTATTAATTTTGATTAATATGTAGTTTTTAATTTATACCACTGAAGTGGCGATAGAACGGGAGAATGTGCGGGGAATAGATGACATTCCTCGTGTGCTTTTATAGTTTTTAAGATCTTATAACGTTAAATTATATTTTTAATAATCAATAGCGCATGTTAATCAGCTATGATGTCCTCCCTCCTCCAATGACAAAATAATTTTATCGTCACTCTACGCCACTGTCTTATCAGAAAATGAACTGTACATTTAGTAAGTATTAAATAAATTGTACATTTGAATAATATTTGGCAAGCATTAATTAAGAATGGTAAGAAGTGTTTATAGGCAATTTATCAGAAACGTAATTATATTATTTTGATTAATTTCACCAAAGTTTGAATTTGAACTACTCTCAATTATTTCTTCCTAGAGAATTGTTGTAAAATGATGGTGAGAGTTTCACATTTCATTTTTTAGTATTATAATATATATAATATATTTTTATTTTAGTTAAGTATGAACTCATAAGTATTAAGTCATATAACTCATAATGTGCTCCTAAGTTCAAAATTTAAAATGAACATTAATTTCTTGGTGTAGATACTAGTCAAACGAATAAACAACATATTATATATACTCATTACTCGTACGGTCACAGTGTAATACATCAAGTCGTTATACTCTTTTTATATATGCACCATTATACCATTTAGCTTGTATACGCATACTAACATAATAATATGTATTCCAAATTCCAATAACCATCGCTGTAACATATTTTAATAAAATCCACTTGTGTGTAGTAAAATAAAACAAAATACGTATTTCGTCTAATGTGTCCTACATTAATAAATTATGTTATAAAATAAAATAAAACGTATGTAGGTACACGCGTAGCAAAGTATATATATACATACTGCGACAGCAGTGAAATTCTATATTTATATAATTGTATGTATACGCGTCGTATATATAGTATTATATGCACTATACAGTCATAATATAATATTATGTACAAATGTGTGTTGGTGTATATATATGTATACACATATGCACGATATGTATACATAACTGTATACAGTTAAATACAGTTGGGGTCACGTTTTACACACACACACACACACACACACACACACACACACACACACACACACACACACACACACACACACGCACACACACACACGCACCTATACACACACGATAAAAACATTATGCCTAGATCAGTGCACGGTGGTATCCTTTCGGTCCGGTAAAAATTCTATACGATATAATTATTAAATGACGCTCGCGATGCAGTTCTTAAATTACGGCCTCGGTCGCGAACGGATGATACCCTGTTATTATCCGATAGAGATGGGCGGAATTATAGGTCATCAACTGGAAAAACAAAATCAAATTAATGCAACTCTACACTCCACAACGGCGTATTATGTACAGAATAATATGACGATGACGTGTATATTATGTTAATAAGTGTCAACACGAATCGCAGTAGACGGTATCGATATTTTATACGAAACCCGACACCATCGTATACGCTTTTAAATATAACACGACACCCGCAATACCTGTAACGGCTGTATAACTGTAGGTAGTACAATATTTTTTTAATTCCGCTTTTGTAAACGAGTTGATAACGATAATGCTACGCAAACGTGTATTGCAGCGAGCTGTGATCTGGGTAGAAATAATTTTTTTTATATTGTGTATACATTTATGCAATGGGTCATAATTTTAAGCGTAACGAGGAACGGCATACGTCTTTAGTTTTATACTCGATTTTCCTGTTATAATATTTTATTATTTACATCACAGTTCCAGAGCTCCGTGGTCCAGTCGGCAATCACGAAAATAAATTACATGATTTGTTGTTTTTCGGCTTTACCAAAAATAATATTACGCAACGAACGGGGCAGGAGCGAATTTCCAAAAAATATCATTTAGAAAACAATTGAAATGGGAAACTAAAATATTTCTCGGTTAACATGCATTTAATCCATCAAATCTGAAAGAGAATAAAAGTGCGATTGCCAGTAAAATGTACATAATAAGAAAAATATTTCGTGGACGGACTGCCAAAAAATTATTGCGCGTTGCACAATAGTCAATAAAATATCATTGTATATTGTGTGTGTGTTTTTTTTAACGCATATATTTTATTTGTATGCAATACTTCGAGCATCTTATTGCGAGAAAATAGCTTTGAGGAAACAAATAATATTTTATTTGGTGTATCTCTTAGGGTGCGACCTCTTGGGTGTAACTATTTACTGTTCAACGAAAAAAAAAGTAGATTAAAATAATATTCTAACTGTCAGTGAATAATTATTAAATAGTAACACATCTTCTAGTACATCTAGGAAATGTATCAAACTATATCGTTAAAATATTCAGGAATTGACTAAACTCAATAATAACTGTTTCAAAAATACACATGAGTTTAATATTATATTTTTTGTACATAAAATAAATGCATCTGATTATAATAAATACATACATAAATAATAAATACACCAAAAGAATGTTCTTCCCAGTCACGATGTTAATGAACTTTATATATGATTTTTATTAAAATAAAAATGACCTTACGACGCCCTGCATATAGTGCATACAAAACACGTAGACGATAACATTATATGTTAGTATAAATTATGTATTTTAAAGACTACTTGTGACTCATACGTTTAAGCGTATTGTTTTTGGACAACCGATTTATCGATGAAAAATATAAGAAAAAGATTAAAATAGATAAAATCAATTTGTATTATTCAATGGTTGTTCAAGGTGAAAATACGTTTCGGTATACCAAAACTATATTGATATAAAACATTAACGCGCATTGTACAAGTGATCAAGACTGTTGAGACAATTGAATAGAGTGCCAAAATGTTTTATTCAGGATAAGACAAATCAAAAAATATTTTTCCAACAATAGTTACCCAGTTGTTTGTTTAAATGTTTAAAACAAGCAATCACTAGAAATTTTAGTCAATCATAATGTTAATATAAAGTAATAAATAATAATAATTAGTATTATAAAGTGAAATATTTTGTTAGAGTACGGATGTAGATAATGGAGATATTGGGAGAAAGGTCACAATAAGAAAATGGGAAATTCCACCTTGGCCGGAAATGCATGATTCATCAAATTTTGTTTCATAAGTGTTGGTGAATCACAAATCACAATAATAGGTCAATTGGCATGATTTACAAAATATGGTAACTCATAAGATTTTGAACAAAAAAACGGTCGGTATCAAGAATAGTAAATTAAAATAAACAATTTTGGATAAATATAAAAGGTACATATTAATTTGGTATTATTATTTATACTAGTTAAACTGTTTGTATTTTTTAATTTTTTTTTTTATTGATACAATATCCTCGGTGACATGGACCATTGTGTTTACAAATAATTTAAATCGATGACATATTGTTCTGAGTACTTATTCTACATATTCATTTTAAATTTTGGTTTGAAGATTGGAGTCTGTGATGAATTGGACGATGTTGGCTATGAATTGAAGGCGATTGTGGAATATTTCGGCTAGTAATTCTGGCAGGTTTTGACTAATTCTGATATTGTGGTTTATTCGGCATTCAGTGAGAATTTGGTTGATGATGACTTGGACACCACAGGCTGTGTATTTTGAGGGTTCACCTTTGGCCATTAAGAAACTGTCTGAGATTTGAGTATGTCCGATTCTGAGTCTAGATATAGGATAGCTCCAAATTTTCTGGGTATTTCTATAGGGAATGTCCAATTGCCGGTGTTATGTTTGATGTGACTCGGTTTAGTGGAGTAGGATGTCATTTTTGAATATTATAATCAATGAATAGGTAACTTTATCTAACTCAATAATTAATGAGTAATCACCTTTAAATACATGTTGTGTTATAACTTATAACTTACTTATGAATAAAGGAAGTACAAAATTAATTATTTTATTTTGTACATTTTACCAATTGGCTATTACAAATTTAAGTAATGAGTAATTACACAACACATATTTCTATCATCTAAAAGTAACGGTAATGGAACGTATTTAATTAATATTGTGAAAACGTTTTTAATTAAATCGCTTCGACTCGCTTAGAGAATACAAGAATACGAATAAAATAGCTGATACTATAGGTATTATGAAGTCAGTATAAACATCAGTTATTATCCAATTTTTGAATACTATTTGATAAGATATTATATCATGAATGCATAATTACATTGCATGTGATCACATATTTGCAATTGCATTGTATTGCATGTTTTATTAAGTTGTTGTGTTACAAATATAAAAATTGAAAAAGTTCGATTTTGATAAAAATACGCTATTGTCACTGTCAAACTTATATTATGTTTATCTTTTATAAATCTGAGTTACTCTTCATCAAATGTGTTCCATATTGAATAATTGTTTAACTATGAATCATATTTGATCGTTTCATCGATATTATTTTCAAACTTTTGTATACAATACAGACATGTATAATTGTATAAATGTTTATAATATGGACCTATTTTTAAAGAGTTTATTAAGTACCTATAACATGCAATAGTAATAAATATCATATTTTTTCAATGATGAACATTTTTTTTAATTACTACAAAATTTCTAACAGGTTATTGACGTATGGACGTTGTTTCCACAAATCATAATCATAATTATATTCCAAGACCGAGTCAGTTGATTGATAGTCGTCAAACCAGCTTTATACTCGTACATTTAATACAGAAAAGAACACAAAAGATACATCGTTTCATTAAGGTCTAAGAATTTAGCGGCAGGTACCTATCTAGTGGTGATTTTCAAGCATCAACTCGATTGTAAGATATGTCACTTATAACTATAGTCTGTAGTTAACCTGTGGGGCTGTGAGTTTACCTAATAATGTATAAACGTATAATGTATATTAACAGTTCAAACAATTAGTAAAAATAATTATGATTAAGTTTTGGAGCATGCAAAAAAAGTAGTTATACAATTAACATACAAAATATATAATATGTGATGCTACAGAGCTATACAGAATTAATATAATATAAATATTGAAGTGTATTGATATTATAAAATAATTATTAATTATACTAGGTAGCTGATACTGCACGGCGTTGCAGCCCGTGACAAATTAAGTGCCTGTGATTTACTCTTTCTTAAACTCCGTTAAATGTAAGCTATACACAGTTATTTGGGTTGTCTTGATGACCAAGTATAAATTACAGGTTTAAAACTTTATTCAATCATAATAACTATTTTCTTATTGAATCTATTCACTAAAATGTCATGAAAATTGGTCGAAAATTGGATTTTGATTTTATACAGTATAGTCGTATATATGTATTTATTATTAATTATAACTGATCCTGCACGGCATTGTCCGTGACAAATTAAATAATGCCGGTATATTTTCCTTTATTTGGCTGTCTTTATTTCGGTTAAATATAAACTGCACAGATTTTTAAGATTTTAACACAGCCTTTTGGGTGGTGTTGACAAAAATATATAAAATACCGATTTAAAATTAAATCCGGTTATAACCATTTTTTTTCATTTTATTTAACCAAGGTGACCTTATACACAAACAAACAAACATTCATGTTTCGTGAGGCAACAAGTCCCCAGGTAAGAATCCCGTTAAACTGCAAAATTTAAAATTGGTTTTGGGGTGCTCATCTTAGGAGTATAAGTGTATTACCTTTGCACTAAATTCAACTTAATCACCATGTTGATTAAAAGTACAATAAGAATTAAAAATATTAAACAATGTCCAAAAGAAAAAGTAGATGTAAGGGCACTTGTTGAAAAATACCAATGCTCTTGGTAAGGGGAAGTTGGTAAAATGTGCTGTACGGCGGAATATGAAAAAGTGGAACAGAACGTTAAAGAAGGAACGTTAAATGGGATAGAGTTTAGAAAAGAAGGATAACAAACGTGACGGTTATTTAATTTATATATTAAGGTTATATCAGATAGTTCATGAACGAACCTAACACCTAATAAGGTTTGAATATTCAGTTTTTATCTAATGTTGGGTTGTAACTGTGGTTATTAATAGGTTTTAAGTTTGGTTGATAATATTTCATAACGCGGTTTTGAAATATTATCGATATGTGATTTAGTGCATGGACTCCATATAATTAAACCATGTTCTAAAATTGATCTAACTAATGCATTGGTAAGTAAAAGGAATAAATATGCATTTTTAAAATCAAAAGAATGACGTTTTAAAAAACCTAATATTTGAGAGCTTTAAAAATGAATAACTGGAAGAAAAAATGTTGTTTTGTACATTTTGATAAATATGTTATGCAGGTCAAAAAAACGTAAAAACAAGAGGTTTTTTCAATGTTTTTAATGTTTTTATAAAATCTTAAAAATATTGAAAATCTGAAAATACGAGTACGTAGATCTACGGGTCTATTTTTTTTATTATATTTTTCGTTTTAATTTTTTAGAAGTTTCTTTAAAATTACATAAATATTTTATTGTTAAATTATAAAGCATAAATAATTACTAACTTAAGCCGTATTTAATTAATTACGTAAAATAATTTCACAAAAAATTTTTTTGTTTATATTATATTCCTGAAATTTGTTATTGAAGTTTAATTTGTTTTTACTTTTTATAGCTCCCAATGAATGTCAAAAATGCATAGACAGGTAAGTAAAATGAATTGCCTATATAATGTTCATAAGAGTATGACAATTCATAAATATTGAGAATAATGAAAAAAATATATATACATATTAAATAAATCTAATCTAAATAAAGATCTATTTTCAGGCGGATAAGGTAGGCAACACTAGATGCATTAAGTTATATTTTGTGATGCGTCGCCGGTCGTTTCTTTATGACAAATAATTCATAATTTGTACTTTCTATGTTTAAAACATATTTTAATGATTATGTTTTAAACGTGTTTTTATTGTTTATAATATTTTTGAAAGTTCAAAAAAGCGTTCCTTTGAAAATAAGTAAAGGATCAATGAATATTAAAAACGTAGTATTTCGTAGGGTGATTAAATACTAAATCAATACACTTGAATAAATATGTAAATAAGTAATAAAAGTTTTTTCAGTAGAATGACGTACGCTATTAAATAGTTTTTAATTTTTTATTATATAGTATTAATTACGTTTCAATTTTTATTTGCTGATAAACTGATATGAGCTTTACAGTAAAAACGAAAGTAGATATTTAATCATGTTTAGTGGTTCATAATATAATTGTGTGCAGTCGTGTTGATGTTGTATTATTAGAATATTATGTGTTTGGGCCTGTTCTTTTGTTTATGTGTTGTATATTTATTATCAAACAAAACTTGTTTCAATAATTGAATATTTTATACTACGATTAGGTCTTCGCCGAATACTTTATAAAAATTAAAAATATAAAAGAAAAAAAATACTAACACAATTTTACTAATACCAACAGTGTTGCAACTTGTAGCTAATCACACAATTGAATTGTGCATTTTCCGACCAGTTTAATGAGCCTATAGTGTAGTTACTATTTAAAAATATCAAGACAATGTATTAAAATATCCGTTTTAATTTATTTAATATCAGTTAATTTTTTGGAACGTTAGAGACTTCACCGTTCGTTTGATCTCTGACGAGTGGGCGGTTAAGTCACCGTTGTGTGGTGTATTTCCCTCTACGATACAGTACGACCAAGTTTAATAACGTACCTGGTTAAATTTCCAAATACAGAGTGATTTTTTTAAACTCGTTTTTAGATTCTAAGCGAAGAGAGAAATGTATTGGTTTTACAATGAGGTTTTAAAAATAAATTTCAGGATGGTTAATTGGTAGTAAATTTGAGTAAATTAATACTTGGACGAATGGATCTTCTCAGGACATAATTTTTTGCACCCGTATATAAAATTGCCTATATTGGCTCCTTCTATGCAATTGTTTTCGTCATATTATTGGTAGGCAATTTTATATACGGAAAAGTTCTTTCCTGCGAAGATAAATTCGTTTATCAAATTATACATCATGATTCTTCATAATTACTTTTAATATTTACTGATAATAAGTACCGGTTTTGTTATTTTACATCTTTAACAAAAAATAAAAGAACTTGGTTTATCTGAGCTATACATATACCTATTATTGAATACCATCGATTTTTGTTTTATTCTAAACATTAATTAACCTATTAAATATATATGACTCACATAAATGAATTCTATAATATTGAGTTGCATTTGATAAAACGTTTTTACAATTTTAATTATCTATAAATTTAGCATGTATTTTATATTATAGCTAAAAGCTAATAGGTAGGTACCATAAATTAAATCGATTTAAAAAAATAACTCAAAAAAATAATTTTACTCAAAATTTGAATCAACTTCTAAACTTGGGGGAAAAATCACCTAATGAATAATGATCCGTTGTAGTAGGTTCATAAAGAAAATTAACACAGAAACTACTCGTTCAAATTTCGATTTAAAAATAACCTGCTTAAATCGAATATAAATTTGTAATTTTATTATCAAAATGTGGTGTGCCAGATAAAAAATCAATTAGTATATTATATTGTGTTTTTTTGTTTCTATATGATATACCTATATTAGACAGCTGAGGTAAATAATTTAGTTTAGTTGTAGTTTAGCCGTATAATTTTTATGTTTAGGCTAATAAACATATTGGTGCATTGTTGTTATGAGTGTGCGTTTGTTAAGGGGAATCGAAATCAAACGCTCTACGCGCACAATGGAAAAGATCTCTGTTAAAGCCACCTCATAGCATCGGCGAAGCCAAGATAGCAAATTGCCATCATGTGGGAGATTTCACTTTGATTACTTATACCACGGAGGTATGGGCTGGGCAGTGTCCACGTTACGACAATAGGTCGGTATAGGTACCAACCTACCTACCTACTACAACAAGTCGGTCGTTTCGAATCTAATTACAAACGTCGACAGAGTTAATGAACACTGTCTCTATCATCATCATTATCATTATCGTCGTCGTCATCGTAGTACACCTCCTCTGTGTACTGCAGGCTGCCGCGGGGTTTGTCCACTTGCTATAACGATATTAATTGAATACTGTCCCATCCGTCGTGGTCGGTTCATAAAATTAAACTCGCACGAACATCGTTTTTAACGTACCCAACACAGCTACGCTGCACACCCACACACAAACGCACATTTACAGAAATGATAATAGTACTGATATTTTATTTAATACACTTTAATAGTTATTAGCTATATATTAAAGGTAATTTCTTGAAAAGTGATATTCTTTCTTTTACAATGCCAAGACGTTTCAGGAGCTGCCGCTGAAGCAAATAGTTGTTCGATTTTTTTTTTAAGGAGGTCGAACGTCTTTTACGTGACATTTGGTGAAAATAAAAACACCACCGAGAACTTGACTTGGAAGCAAATTACGATCTCTACGGCGATCAGGTGCCGAATTTATATGTGTAGAGTAACCGTGACAACAAAAGTTTAACAACCCTAAAGCTATATACACCAATAGACGATCGCCGGCAGATTCCAATGATATGGTAGTTATTGATGGGTGAGTGGTAGTGCCAAAGTTTCGGCCACTAAATATTATAAGTTATAACATATTCACACGTTTATGGGTTCGTCAAATGTTCACAGAAATTACAGACTGAAACATAATATAATATATTATGTAGCAGTAATCGAACTAAAATTTTAAAACATTTTGACACAGAAACGACTAACAATATAAATTGCATTTTGTATTTCCGTCACATAAAATATTGGTAATTAACAATCAGTTCACCCTTCACTACGTAAATACAAATTTGCCGGTTAGTAGAGTCCAATTAGCTCAACTACTTGAGTTCCAATTCTAAAAAATGTGAACCAATTTTTTACTAGTAAACGTCATGCCACTGAATCCTAGTTTACATACCCTTCAATATTTTACAATAACTACATATCATGTATAATAGTTTATGGATATTTCAAAATTTCAAATTATTGATAACAATTTATTTCAAAGATTATAATAATATGAGTTACAACCAATATTTGTCAGAAAAATCGTAGTGGTATGTAATAAATACAAATATTTCATAGCAACGGTTTAAATATAATAATGATACTTTGAAAACAAATGGAACTTCAACATTTTGTATTATTAAATAAGTATTTAACATTAATGCATTTATTTCTACGTAATATTTTTTATTTGTGGTAAACTTTATAGTTAATGATTATTTTGTAGTAAGGAATTTAAAATTTAATTAGACGTACCTCATATCATATTATTTTTAACATAATAATATTTCATTATGTACTTTTTATTATAATTGTTGAGCTATATTAATGTTTACTTGAAGCCATAATAAAAAAAAAAACATATATTTCATTATCTTTATCCTTATAATGTTATAGCCATATTGTTTATAATTTAAATTATTCTCATGACTAAAAGTGAACAGTATAATAATATATTGGAGAAAAGTTAAGTTTGGAAAACGTAACTGTGAATTAAAATAACAGTTTTAAAAAATTAGAAAACCTAATCAGTAATTATTTTTAAACTGTACATTTATTAATTATGATGAATTCAAAATTCTAGGTTTGTATGATTATTAACATATAATTAAAATGAATTGTACTATTTTTGATTGTAATGAAAAAACAAAAATTTTATTACAGTTTCCCATATTATGTAATTTTAATGGTTCTTTTATGCAAGGCTATAGAAGCAATACGAATTAAGTACTTACCTACTATAAAATAGTATATTATTAATAATAACATCGTACAATCGACTGAGATTTCTGAGTATCGTGGACTCCTCTGACTGAATGAATATTTTTATTAGACAGTGTTTTATATTTGACAGTAAATTTGGCCTCACATAAGGGTTAAACCGGCCTGTACTCTAGATAAGTAAAAGTCCGTGAGGCCCCCTTGTATGTGTTATTGTACGGGGGGGGGGGGCTCTTTATTTTAAACAGAAAAATCATAATTTAAATTATACAACAAGAACTGTTGATTTATAGTTAAGTACTCAGTAGTGCTGTATGCAGTAGTGCCTACTACTTGATTGGACCATAAGGGAGAAGTTTGTGTTATTAGCTCTACTTAATTCTGATAAATATGATAGTATCAGTTTGGCCTTAAGTCTTTGGGAGTTTCTATTTTTAGAACTATACATATAAAATATACATTGTGTGGTTAAATTAGCAAACGGTAGTCAGTGCACAATGATATACGTATTGCTAGGTATCAAAAATATAATGTATCACAAATCACGATTCACGATTCTTGGTTAATGTCACTTAATAATATCAAAATTACTAAAATAATATTTTAAAAATACTTCGAATACTTAAAATTTAATTTGCAGTATGAGATAGAAATACTAAATCACTATTTAAATCAATGCAAATTGTAAATCAGTACCATCTAATAGCTATATTCAGAAACGAGTAGTGATTCAATAACTTGTATAGGTAGTTGGTTTAAAATACATTTAAAAGTATTTAAAGTACTCGTATTTTGTAAACATATTAGATACAAAAAAGTTTACACGTAGGTAATATTATAATAACGAATAAATAAATCTGTTCAATGTTACAAAATCAATTTAAATTTATAAAAATTTTAAATGTTAAAAAAATAATATTTTATGTTTGGAAAACTATTCTAAAGTACGCCACTCGATATTTTTCCACTGCAAGGTAAATCTATGAATCATAAATATTTTTTTGTTAATAAGTAACCATAACACAAAACCTTACGAAAAATCGGCCAGAAAACAAAAAAAAAAAATGTATCCAGCCCAAAAATATATTTATGTAAATATTAAAAAATTATTTATAAAGTATAAAGTTTATTTTTTTAATGTTATTTATATGTTTTATCACTTTTCTTATTGTTGTATACATCTGTTTATTATCCATTTTAATTTGTGGCATAGCCGTATAGGTACTAAAATATAATAACAGTATGGATTAATCTACAAAACTAAAAAAATCAATTAATTATTATGGACATATAGTCTTGAATAAATTAGAACAAAAATTGTATTTAGTTCTAGCCATTTTTGTCGAAAACAAATATATCATCCAATTTAAGTGGATCATTTTTTATTATGGCTGTTGATGAGTCCCTTTTTAAGTCAATTCTAGCTGTCCACAGTACTCTGTCCAACCCTGTTTCATAAAACACTATCAATTTCAATATTTACTCCGAGAACCAAAATCAATATTTACAAATACCTAGTTGTTCAGTTTGTCTAAAAAATAATATTAAAATAATTCGGTCGTTTTAATTGTGTAAGGGTCAACTTCACGCACGTATCTTATTCTAATTCGTATATATGTATTATTTATTGGTTTCGAAAAAATCGAAAAAAAAATACATAAATAGAGTAATACAACATTATATTCAAATATTCGATCTTGAACTCGCTTAGTCGCTTTCGACTGTTTAATTGTGCGCAATCATAATAAGTGGAATTATATTTTTGAAACAAAAATACATATAGGTATAAATGTACAATGTGCATGCATTAATTTGTGCGTTTTACATATCAATCGGTTATTGTCGGTCCAAAATCGATTGATTCCACTTGGAAACATAACGATTTTCGAGACTCCCGCGTAAAAGCGTTCGTTTATTATGCCCCCGTGCTCTGTATTTGGCATAGGAACAGCATAATAATCCCGAAGATGAGTAAATTATACTATTATAATTTATAAAATAATATTTTCATTATGATAACGTTGTTTAAGGCAAGTGTGCTATACGACTAGACGTGTCACTTACAACAACAATAATAACAACGAGAATTCACTTATTGTATTATATATTTATATATTTATTTTAATAAGGTACGCGCGTAATTTGCGTGCGTCTCGACCGAATAACTCTGTTTGATGGTGACGAAGTCACTCGAGGATATGCACCCAACACGTCGTTGCGGTGTCGTCGGACTAATTAATACAGCTCCGCACAAGTAGTTCATCGTGGGAATAACGACAATATGACATATATATATATATATATATATAATTGCGTCCAACCCAAATCGTACCGGAACCGTATAGCAAAACAAAATGCGTAAAAAACTACTGACAATTAAAAGAAATGAAAAAAAAATAGAAACAAATATATAGTTAAGGAGCACATCGCGATTGCGATGATTGCGTGCATAATCAACGCGCACGATACCTTATATGCCCATTATAGTTTTCCTTCGCTTTTCCGGACCAATTTTATCGAGACGTTTGTGTATGAGTTTCGCATAAAATAAAACGTTGTTTATGAATACAAAAATAGCTAATACATTTTAACAACTAAACATACACAGAATATTATGCAATTATATAAGAAAATTGCTTTTATTATGGTATTTATTTTTTATACATAATGCGTTCTATATATGTATTTACATATTTGCAAAAGTAATTAAGAAAAAATGTTGGAAAATAAATTGTATAAGACAATTGTACTATGTATCTGCAACGATTTTACAAGGTGAAGAAACTTAATCTTCCTAAAGATATAAGATTAGGCATAGAATAAATAAAATATTTAATATTTGCTTTTCCCCTTTTTTCTCCGTTTTTCTATGGCCACATGAGAGGAGACCGATTTCGCATCACTCCTTCCTGTGAAGAATCGTTTAATGAATCAATACATTATATTACTCATGGACTTATCCTTCAAAGTGAATATACAATTTCTTTTACGTCATCGCCCTGAATTTCTCATGTTACTTATAGTATGTTACAGCCGATTTTACCCATGTTATTATGTATAGTACCTATTTAAAGTTTTGATTTTATAATATTTTTTGCTATTGTGTTCCAAGATTACAACAATTTATGATTATTGGCTTTGGGATGTACCAGCCGTATTAAAATTGGCTGATACCAATAATAATTATTAACCCTTAAAAGTCTGGATAGGGCAAAGGCCTCCGTCTGCCCTTCAGCCAAGTGATGCACAGTGTTGTATAATGTATATGCCTGCAGAATAGTACACACAGACACGCAAGTAAGGATTAAAAATATTATCATATTTAAAAGTAATAATAGTCATTATTAATGGTGAATTTTTGAGTGATGACTGTGTTGAATACCCCGGAAGTGACAAATTTTAGGGGCAAGAAATTTAAATATCTACTTAGTGATCAATGCATATCAGTAGTAATTATACGAACATTACTTTGGTGGGGCAACTTATTTACTCCCTCCCCTCCCGGTCCATCACGCAGTAACAAAATCTATATTAAAAAGTATAGTCGGTGTAATTTTCTTTTGCATAAGAAAACATAAAAACTAAGGAACACTGTCGTATCGATTTACAGTCTTAGAAATTGTTTCTACTCTATCTGTTAGGAATAAGGATTTAAAGCAGTTTTAATACTAGTGTATAGGGTGGCTCGTGGCAAACTTAAAATGTCTATCAACAGCTATAGTAATCATAGAAGTGTAATGTCAATTTCTCGTTAGGGGAAGGGGGCGCCAATAAAATGTTGCCCCGAGGCATATAATAATTATAATGCTTAAATTCGCCGCTAGTACTAACTAATAATAGGTACATTCGTTACGCCACCGAATCGGTGAGTTGAAGTCTTCGCATTCGGTCGACGAGACACTTCGGACACGAGCCCCCTTGATTTCCCGCCAGTGGAACCAAATTTCACCGAATGTAGATCAGTGCGATAGTAATTCATACTGAAACACAATATATTGTTTTATATTAATTGTCGAATGTAATCCCCCCCCCACGCCTCCTGGTCAATACACGGTTATTGGATTGACCAATACATTGTTATATAGTACTATACAGTGTAATGCTGTGCATGAGAAGTACACACTCTGCACCATTGCCTTCGGTCGGTCCGCTCCGACCGCATTATACTTAATATTATTATAATATGTACAAATAGACGTAGGTATACGATTGAGTGCGAAAATCGTTTCGATAATTAATTCACTCCACTCCTCGATTGTTTTCTTACTGATATCGCTTTTCCGGTAACGAATTGTTCAAACAAAATTATATTCGGTCAATGCCGTTGGAAAGTGTTACTCTCATTAACGACGACTAAACAAAAAGGATAGTTTTAGACACGAGTACAAAATTGTGTTTTGATATACATATATTGATATATTATATATATATTATATATCAGCGCGAGTACCTATATTAAATTACATTTTGAATATCTGTTCAACTTTCCCACGGCACTGATTTTGCGAAACATCATTTTCGAAAAAAAATTATCCCATTTATATAAACGTGTGCACTTCTTCGGCGTTATTATTATGTTGAAATTGAGTTTTTTCCGGAGTGACCAATAAAATTACAAAATATTCTTCAAATAATGTTCAAAGTAGTTACATGCACCTATACTAATTATAGAGAAATCATTTCGTTGAAATATTATACACACAAGTCACAGTTTTTTTTATATAATATAAATGAACAGTGAACCTCATACTATATTAAAAGATGTTTCTATTAAAAAAAAACTTGTTAGGTAATAAAACTATTATTCATTGCATTTGGTTTATAGGAGTAGTTACATCCTATGTTGCACATTTAATGAAGACAAATTAAAATATTTTGTTCTGAATGTCTCATTAATACATTAATACATTACTATTTCATTATGTAATAAGTCGTCATCGACACCGTATTAAATAATATGATAAAATGGTAAATAATTTTTCTTTGAATTTAATAAAAAAAAATGGTAGAATTTAAATTCCAATTCATTTTAAAATTGTAAAAAATGTATTACTTAGGTCCTAGATGGTCACATAAATAGTAAATAGTATAAGCGTATACTAATATTATACGCATCATCTATGTAGAAATTCAAATTTCAAACTATTATACTTTAATGTGAAAGTATTATTTGCTTGAATAAAAATATGTTGGAGACTATAATACACGGGTTTTCTCTCTTATAAAACGCGAATATAATTAAAACATAATTCCTAATATTTATTTATGAATAGAATAGTTAAATGGTTTATTGACGCCTCCCGCATAACAACTTGAACACGTCAATTTGTGTACAATTATTAATTTGATAAGCTACGATATTTGCTATTACAGTCCGTGTACAGTATATTATACGCGCTTCAATGAACACATCAATAATTATTTAAACAATTATTTTAAGAAAAAAAATGAAGAACATAGAGGAATATCTTATTTACTACATTTTGATGATACATTATTATTATTTCTTCTATTAAAAGTAAAATTGGCGTATAGATCAGTTCGAAGTAACCAAGGGTGGACGTGTTGTAAATTATATTAACAGAATGTTTAGAAACACGGTTTCTACATAGATCGGTACCGTGCATTTGCGCTTATTGTCACCTGTCGATCCGTTTGTAATATTCAACAACCGACTTTGGCTGTCATTTTTTTAATCAATTATTGAAATTATTGGTGTCACACGGTCACATGAAAACATCACTATAAAATTATTACTGTAAAAATATATGCAATGGTATCACAGCTCATTAGGCCGTATACATCATAATTATTATATATCTTGCTATATTTGTTGGAAGTAACTTATTAGTGGATATCTTATACAAGTATACAACACGGTTATTGGTTAGGGTTGACCTTGTTGTTCCATTGTATAATTTATCGTTGGAAGTTGTGGTTGACCTAATACACAAATAATTTTAATGTGAGTTGAATAAAATAGTTATACTAATACCCAAAGCCTCCCGAAAAATATCAATCTATGAATACTTGCATGAAATAAATTGTATGTTACTTAATTTGCAATCGATTTTTGTTTTTAATCTAGGATATTTTTTAATCTATATTCTATACTAAAGAAAAAAAAGTACAATAAGCATAATGTATGTTTAATTTAAGTGCAATGGTCTGAGTGTCTTGAGAGAAGAAACCGTCCGGTGAAGGTACTTCTGCTAATTTACAATTGATAATTTAAGTTATGTTTAAAATAATACATCAGCAAACATTAGTTATTCATTGCAATTGTGAAAATGTCAAAGAATGAAAAACCCGGAAATTTAGTGATAACTGTTTGAAATTGTATATTAATAGTCCTGAAGGTTGAAATAAGGAAATGTGAAAATAGTATTATAGGTAGTATTTTTTAATGTACACCTATAAATTATAATACATAACTACACAAATTGAATCAAATGACCAACCCAATACAGTGATTCAATAATAAAATGTTGTTCCACATTTATATTGCATTGTATGCGTGTTTTAATAATTATGTAATATATACTTACATTAATGACGGGTATTATATGTTTATAATTTAATGCAAGCCGTAAATTAAATCAACACTTGAAGATTTTTGTACTTAAGTATTAAGAAACATTTAAGCTACCATAATTTGAAAACAACTTAATCATTTATAATTTATATCTTCTAATTGAACTCATCCCAATAATAATTAAAATAGTTAATCGAAATGTACAACGAATAAAATAGTATATATTATATAGTAATTCCAGTTGTTATAAGAATATTATTTGGTGTACTTTTTAAGATAAAATAATATACTGACTATTGATTAAGACAAATTAGAATTTGATTCTTAAAAAATGATACTTATAAGAAAATTGTTATTATAATTTAAAGTAAATTTCTTATGTGTATTTATTCAACAACCAATTTATATCATGTAGATTTATAGAAATTAAAGCCTAGAAAATTTGAAATTGTTAATATGCATGTTTTCTCTCTTATAAATGTATAGTTTCAAATTAGCAAAATCATAAATCGAACAATAGTAATAATAAGTTAGTTGCCAAACAAATATTTAGAAAGCATACAATTATTAAACTTATAAATAATCATCGAAAGCATACATCACTATCTATAATTATTACACTGAACCTTGGTATAATATACATATATAAAAATAACCTACTATAAATGCGATTTTTGAATATATATATATTATATTATTTATGTCACACATTAAGTAATATTGTATTAACAGGTGATTAAACGGAAAAGTGTAATAAATGGATTTTATTATACTCTTAGCTAGGTATAGAAACGACCCTATTATTGTTGTTAATGGACCAAGTCCTCGGACAAAGGTGATTAAGATTGTTTTTGAATATAAAAAAAACAAATGATTTATTATTATTTGAATAATAATAATAATAATAATACCGGTAAGCGATAACGGATAACACATAAATATCAGAAAAAAAAGTAGGCTACAATACATATTTTTTCAGCCTGTTCTTACTCGAAGAATAAAAAACAAACAAAACCAACGGCAAACTCTTCGCTGCCAATAATAACGAAAACGTTTATATTTTTACAATATTTTACCGACTGTGCAGCTATACAGCGCTATAGGTATCGGTACATTTATTACATAGGTAAATATATATCATCCATATTACACACACATTACACACACGTCATGATGGTCATGATGTACACGGGCGTATTATAATATTATATTTGTACGTGTAACAAGTGCTGTCGATGTGTGTCTGTATCGAAATCACATTTTTGCCCATAATATATTATATTGTAATATTTCGTATAATATATCGTAATAACTTCAGTGTTTCCACACGCAGACATGACAAGTATCATTTGCGTGCCGCGTTCTAACTCCGTTTGATTTATTATAAATCCGCGGCGAACCGTGCAACTCGAGCGCATCTATTGTCACGATCCGTACCGCATATATTATATACGTCTGTTGTGCTGAACAACATAATGAGTGAAAACACGGTGAAAAAAAGTGAGCAATAGCAGTAAATAAATAATAAAAAATAAAATTTATATCGAAAAAAAACGCTTTAAAACGCTATAATATTATGTGCAATAGGTAGCCGGGTAGGTATAGTGTGGGTACATACTGTACATTATTGTCTTATTAGGCGGGATGACCCTTTTTACATTTCCTGTGTAGGGTATGCACGCCACACAAAACTCGAATTCGAAATCGTATACGATTAAATCACATCACATTCAGTCAGTCGTTTTGCAGGCGCCTCCGGTCGTTGAAGTCTCTAGGCGTGAAACGATGACACGCATCGTCGTATATCCTTATTATTATTATCCCATATATAAGCATGTATAATATATTAAATATAGTATATACTTTAGGTAAATTATGCGTTTCTCTAACACCGCTTTATATGGCTATACCTCGAGCATTACTATAACAATGTTTCATTCTGGAAGTACCTGTCAACAACTTTGTTTCTAAAGTAAATTTGTCTAGAAAACATATCTACTGTGGCATTGAAAAGTTCCAAAGTTATTGTAACTTATAGTATAATTTATTTATGTTATAAAAATGTAACAATTAATTTCCATCAATACATTGATATCATTCAAAAAAGTTTCTAAGTTAAGACAGGGTCGAAATGTAGTGTGTACTGTACTTAGCATATTATTACCTAGTAAATTAGTTATTATAGTTTTAAGGCGTATAGGTGATAAGTCCCATCACTTTATTGCTACGTTTTAAGCGGCTCATTAGCAGTATAACTTTACTAGATTTATCGCATAAGTAAGTTGACATTGTAACCTAATATGTACCATACTTTCAACAAACGTAACCCTCTGTTTAGGGGACATCTCCTCGTAGTGGATAAAATTTCAGCGAACGAGTGTGTCCAATATTTAAAGGTATCATTGTATTATTTAGTACTATATTATGGAATTACACTTGGTTTAATAATATATTTTGCAATATAAAAGGGTCATAGTTTATTTGAAACTCGTTTATATTATGTATATAACATGGGCGTAGGTAAGGGGGGGGGGTTTGGGTGTTCAAACACCCCCCGAAATTAAATAAAACAATCTTGAGCTTTTTGTGAAGTGGTTCGAGAATATTATTAACTCGCATATTATTTAGGATTTAGACAAAAACCCCCTCCGAAAATATTTCCTACCTACGCCCATGGTATATAATGAGAACTAGAATATATTAGGTACTATTTAAATAAAAATAATTGTTTGTATACCATTATAATATGAATATATGATACACTTTTTTTGAAATATTAGATATTGAAGATTGTATTTAGCTGTGAACATATTTTTCTATTCTTAAAAATATATTTTCATTAATATAGAACACTTGACTTTATGTTCAGTTGTGAGATTTAAAAAATTTGATTATACTCTCACTGAGAACGAAAACTATACCATGTGTTTAACGCCTAAAAACCCCACTAAAAACCGGAACTTCCTATGACGTACAATAATAATGTGCAACGTATACATATTATGCTATTATGCGTAAAAACAAGATACCATAACACAACCACTTAAATGTATTTTGTATTTACCTACCAGCCACCAACCTACGAATCGATCTTATCATACAATTCGTTATTAGACATAATAATATATCAATATTCTATATATATGAAATAATATGATTTATGTAGATCTACCAATAAAAATGCAGAATGAACATTTACACGGCGCTTATAAACATGGTAACTACTGAACTAATTGGCACCAAATTTTTAGCACATACCTAGCTATATTCCTATTGAGACTCTCGAAGTGCCTATAGGCTTCTTTTTTCGACCCAGGTTGCTATAGAGGGGCTCAAATAGAAATTTAGTTTTAGCTCATGAAAATTGAATATTTTTTGTTTATATATACATAGGGTTGCCATTGGTTACAGTAATAAAAAATAATTTTATTTAATCTATAATATAAATTAACTAATGCGTCTATATGTTTGTGGCTTATAAAGTATCAACTCAAAAACTACAAGACCAATATTTCGTTGAAAATTTCAGCGATTGTTCTTAGATTTCAGGTAAGTTGAAAGAGCAATTTGAGCCACGTTCAAAAATATACCAAAAAGGTACTATGTTCAATCTGTTATACCGGCGGATCTCCATTGAATATGTTTACAAAGTGAGGGACACCGATGACGATTTTCCGGTGAACTGCGCTGGTTCGCTAAAACCGTGATACACCTATATAGAGCCATAGTTTCTATTCGCTCATATTTTCTTGGGCAGCGGGTGAAGTCAGATTAAACAGCTAGTATGTGTATAATTTTAGATACATATACGTATCATATGCAAGTAACAAACAATATACTTTGCTGTTACCTAACGAGCCAATCGGGCTAAATATATTCTATGAGATATAAGCTGATCGCGAAAACTGTCGAATATTATGCACGTTAAAAATGTTTTTGAGTTGCAAACTTTCAACCCCATAAAAACGTTTATTTGGAATCGAAATTTTTCTCCGCGCAACAATTGTTGGAAAATCGCAAACCGATTCTATTAGTCGCGTAGTATGAGTTATAGAAATGACGAGTAATATTAACTGGAGTTATGCATCTATAAATAATACCTAACTCTACTAAGTCTACATCGTAACATATATAGATCGCATGTACATAGTTCGGTTTCGAGAGCATATATCAGCGTCCGCCGACGCGATCTTTTCGTTACTATCAAATATTAATAGAACCGTCCTGCACGAGACAAGGACATAATATATAATATAATGCGTGTGTGTATATAATATGCTGGCGACGAAACGGTCACGAACGCTAAAAATCGATCGATAATAGTAAATTCGCGTTAGAAACTGGACACAATAGACAGCGGCGTCGTCGGCCGAGAATAAAACGGTAAGAATTTGTTTTCGGTTATAGGTACGTTTAATAATAATAATAATAATAATAATACTTACTCTCGATTTACTCTAGGAGTTAATAATAAAAGTATACGTGTTCCGCGTAATAGAAATCTTCCCGGAGACAGAGAACAAGTGTGTTTGTTATAGTTTATTATACATTTATATACCCTATACGCAGGCACACGGTGTGCTTGTATATTATATTATATTCTCACACGTCCAGATTAACGTTGCGAATTCGGCTGCGGTGTGCATGCCGCATACCTTTATCACATACAGCAGTGTATAGGTACTATTTTTAATACGGCCGTAAGTATATATGTTATAATGCGCACCTATATCGAAATCGGCTCGAAAGTTTCGCACATGTTCTTTAATACCTTTTATTAGGCACCATGCGAAATATTATTATTCGCCCGGTCCGCTGCTCTACATATCCTACGCGCATAACATTATATTAGCAAGCTGCTGCAGGTATACCCGGGGTATTCGAGGCGATTATTACTTTTCTCTGCGTATTGTTCTCGGCCATATCCGTTTCCGGTCAACCGAGCTTATATCTGTACGCGAAATCTACGATTATTTATGTATGTATATATATATATTTTTTTTTTTGCACGAATCCGCGATATTCGCAGCCAACCGTTCTTTCAGTTCTTTGTGTTCTTTTTCACCTTCTACATGCGCATAATTACATTTTATTTAATCATACGTCGATTAGCCTCTATTGTTTGAATTTGCAAAAGTTTTCTTTTGAGATTTGTAATCCTGTACAGATCGTATATTTTGCAAATATCGTACATCGACTTTCCAAGAAATGTAAACAATAATTTTATAAATATGTACCTATAAATTATGAGCAAACCTGGGCCTAATACATTCGGAATAAAACTACATTTCAATACCATACCTACTGGTTGATAAAACGAAGTATGAGTATTATACTTCTTTACAACTAAGTGAAAATGTATTTAATAGGTAGTATGATTAATACTGCAAATATTGATATTCGTTTTTACTGCATGGCTGAAACGAATTTATAATCTAAGTCTATTAATTTGTTTAGTTGTACTGTACATAATATTTCGATATCTACAGTTATTAATTTTATATTATTTAGTAAGTATCCATAGGTATTTAAACTTTCAAAATGATTACGTTTAGATGATACTTATAGTAAGCACCTATACGTATGAGTATAATATTCGTTTACACGTACCTACTTATAATAATAAGATTATAGTCCAAAAATAATTAAAAACTGTAGCTCTTAATTATAAATATTGTGATATCGGTACTCAAAGCCATTAAAATAATATTGATATATTTTCAACATAACAATAGGTGTAAAAAAAATGAGGTAGCTGAACAATCATATTTTGTAGATGTATTAGTTATATTTATAGGTTTACACTCTAAGAAGTTATAGTAGGTTCTTAAATAAGGAGTCTGAGTCTATATGCAATAGTATGCATAAATTGTTTTGATTTTAATTCAACGTGTAACATATACGAGATAGTTGTTATTCAAAACACTTTTTAAACAAAAAAGAGTCAAAAACATAATGTGTACACAGTGATATATAATTACCGGTGTATAAATGTGGGTTTTCCAGGAAGAAACAAAGAACGAGACGTTTCAAAATTAATTATTATTTTGTAATGTTATTGTGATAAAGGGATGTCGTGTGCAAAATCTACAGTAAAAAGTTTTTTCCATAAAATAATCACTTACCCGGTGACGTAGGAAGCAGAGATTTGATTTGCAGTGGTGACTGTTTCGAGCAGTAAAAACAATATTACAAGCGCGTCCAGCGCGCACTCGCGTCCATATTATAATGTTGCACAATGATTAATGACTAATGGAATACAGTCGTATATGTGAGTGCAAAATCCAAATATCGTGGTCTTCGTCGATCGTTGCTCGGCGCTGGTGTTCATGTGTGCCGAACTATATACACGTAGTGACACTATGGCCACCGGGTGGTACGAAAAAAAAAACCCACAAAACTTTTAAAAGCACAAAAGTCGTTCGTCTCGATTGTTACAAGTATGATGTGCACGTACAGCCACACGGCACGCAACCGCGGTACGTCTATTAACACTGACGGTGTTATTATGATATTATCGAAACGAATCGATCGACCAGAGATGCGGTCGCGCCGATTGACGGGCGCAACAGCGGCGGCGGTGATATGCGCGTATATTACACGCACAAGACGAGGAGAAAATGCTCCTCGGTACGAGAATAAACACAACAACAATAATGATAAAAGACAGAATGTAACAGAATTAAAAAAAAAAAACCAACACGAGTCGTGTTTGCGATGTGTTAAGTCGAATAATAATGGAACGCGACGATCGACACGTCGGACACGATTCCGACAACAGTGCATGAGCCGCGCGCCACCACCACGAGAATGGGTACCACCGCCGCCGCCTGCGTAGAGAGACCCCTCTCACCACGATAACGCGCCGTAACACTGTGCATCGACATCACAAAGATTATTTTTTTTCTTCTCTTTTAATTCGAACCGAAGACGTCCATTAAAATATCGAACATTACACGACGATAGGGTATAGGTACCTCTGTTTTCTTTGTACAGGTATATACGTATATAGTCGACGCACTCCTATTCACCGCCCACGAAATAATAAATAAATACGACATTATGTGCGTAAGTATATAATATATAAGAGCTATGCGAGTATAGAAATGCACGATGACGAAAATTAACGTTATTTTAATGCGCGGGAGACGTGAAAATCAAAAACCAAATTAAAATCTCTCCCGGTCCTTTTCTTTTAATTACAAATACCTACGATTATTCAGTGGCCAACAATCAAATTCTACAACCTGCAGACCCGGATTGAGTGTTTTTACGAGCCGTAAGCATTTGAGTCATATATACTATAATAGCCTAATTAAATATAGAATAAATATTACACTTGTGTGACAAACTGTGGCGATGGTTATAGAATTTTATTAAGTTAGAGGGAGAGAATAAAATTTAAAATAATAAATACCATTCATAATTTTTACTAAATTAAATTATAACTATTAAGTAAATACATATTTGTTTGTATAATGATATCAATTTGCAATGTAGTCTTTGAAACTCACATCAGTCAACTACTTTGTACTTTTCATCCACACATAAAAAAAATGTTTCTAGCTTTTTAAATTTAAATTTACAAAACTATTTGGATTATAGTCAAGTAATTTCACAAAATTCGGTTTTGATGTTGACAGTTCAGAGGTTTTGTAGATTATATTGCGATAATAAAGATCTTGATACGTCTTTTTAATAGTTTTTAACAGAACTTTCACCTGTACGGTTATTAAACATATAATAGAAAGATACAAACGTAACAATACCTTTCGACATTTTGTAAACTCTCAATTACATTTAATTACTATAGTATCGTCTCTTATGAAAATGTTAAACAAACTACTCTCATTTTTATTTCTGTAGTCGTAATTAAAAATAACGACGTAGGTGAAAACTTGAAAACTGTTTAAATCCAATATAACAATATGGAAATAAACGATTTGGTGATTTAAACTTGCTCACAAACGTAGAACTACGCCGCAAATGACCGGTTAATAAGTTACTGATCAATAGGACTGTGAATTTAATGCACTAAAGAACCTTAAAAAATGCATTAAAAATGTCAAAAAAATGCAATAAAATATGCACTTAAAATGCAAAAAATTCAACATAAAATGCCAAAAATTATAGTATAAAATTCATTTAAAATGGTTTTTAATTGAATAATTATATTAATATTAATATTGGGTACAGGATATTATACATCAGTACATTACATGCATAAAAAGTGGTCATTTAATAAAAAAAATAGTAAAAATGTTGGTTGAATTTGAATTTATTATACTTAATGCTATTCACCTGAAATTTTTTTTAAAAAATTTAGAAAGAAATATCTTACAAATAATTTATGTAGTTATCTCGCAATTGCATGCCACAAAAATAAATTTTTTTTCAAACATTTTTTTCGTCAATCGAACCTGGAAAAAATACTGGAAAATGAACTAAAAAAGGAAAATATGACCTAAAAATGCACAAAAATGACACAAACAATTAAAAATGTCAAAAAATGCAAAATAAAAGTTGCATAAATTATTCGTAGGGACATAATTTAAATTTTGTACTTACAAAGCTACGTTTCACAATCACCAAAAAATATGCTCTTTCCTACAAATTCACAGCCCTACTGATCAATAACAGTCGATCGTTATCGTAAAATACGTATAAATAATATAAAAAGCTAATATACATATTAATACTTTATGTGGTCCGAATTTTTCGAGAGCCGTTAACAATGCATATTATCATTTTGTCTGCAGTAAGTAGATCTGGTCCTGCGGTCATAACTGGCCAGGACCTAAACAGCAAGTCGCCCTAAACCTTTGCAGTTCAATAACCAATATCGAGTCGTGTGCGCGAGCAGAGACACTAAGTCGTAATATTGTGTACACATTGTGTGGCTGCGAGTTCTCCTCGAGCATAATTTGATATTACCGCCGTGCCGCTTGCACAATAACGAAGACAGTGTATAACACATACGTTTATGATAATATGATAATATAATATTGTGTGCACGCTTCGATGTAATAACAATAATTGAATGCGTGAGAAAGGCCTACGGAGAGTCGTCGGGGCAAAAAATGAAACTTGAGCTCGTGGTACAGACACAGCAGCAGCAGCAGCAGCAGCAGCAGCAGCAGCAGACTTCTGCAGACACGTCCACGAGCTGCTGCAATTTTAAATGTAATTTTCTAGAGGTATACCCGATGGCTGCAGCGGTATTCATATTTGGCAAATAATAGCCAATAAATACTATATTCCGTACGGAGTTCCGGTCGTATCTCGTTTATTGCGTGCTGCATGTATATATATGCACTACATACGCCTATATACATTATATTATATACAGTACTGCGATTTACAGCATAATAATAAAAATAATAAGCGTGCGTTTAGAGAAAACGTTGGTATTCGATTAAAATTGCATCGAAAAGAAATCAACGTCAATACAAAACCAATATAGTTCCTTCATGTAATCATGTGCAATATTATGATTCATATCTTGTAGTATTGTAACATAAAATTGAATCTGTTGGTAAATATTATTATACACACATATAGGTAGGTACGTGTAATATGTACGCATTATATTTGTACTGTGACTTATACCTATACATAGGTCTACACACAAATAAAAGAAAACAAATACAATAATAGAGAACAGAAATCCGTATAGTGTTATGCATGTGTTTTTTTAAATTTAAAACCGACAAACGAGTATGATTTGAAAGATAATAAAAAATAAAATAACACAATATATTATTATGTAACATATAACTAATTATTTTAAAGAATGCCCCGGTAAATGTCTGTTACAATGTAGTTTTGCAAATTTACGAAGAAACCTGAAAATCTATAGTTAGCCGTATTTGTAGTCGAAAAATTACGTATCCCTAGGTATACGTATTTTTACTCAATTTTATATTTCTATGCATGTGTAGGCAGTAAGCATTTAGTATATGTTTAACATTTGTATCCCTTTTTCGCGGAGTATTTAGTCTGACAACTTTTTTAGGGTTTTTAAACATCTCTTATTTGTTTGTGTATAATTTTGTAATAATTCAATTATTGCACATAGCTAAACAAATTATTTCTTACAGAATTCACTATATATAATAATTATAATTCTACTGTACGTGTGTATGTCACTGTACTACTCCTAAACGGCTGGACCGATTTGAATGATTTTTCTTTATATGCGTTTGGGTGACGCCCTGGATGGTTTAGATTCACAATTGGACCAGATAGGTCCGACTCGGGGAGTTGCTCAAGAGAGGCTTAGCCCTCTAAAGTCCCTCTTAGTTCCATTTATCCCAGATTAAAATCTCTTGAGACTCAAGGCAACTTTTCCCTTTTTTCTTTCCGTAAAAACTTCATTTGGAATATAACAAAAACAAAAACGAGCCATATCGGTCCAGTCGATTGATTGATGAGCTTATCAACGTACAACTTTTAATTTTCATAATTATTTCGAAGATAATACTAATAATATTAAATACAATTTTGCTTTTAAATTAAACAACTGAATTCATAATAATATATATCCGTTTAATATTTAATGAATATATATAAAACAAATTTGAATGATTTCATAACTTTTAGAAGCTTTAATAAAGCTGTTCATGTTGTCTTTCTCTTATTGTTGTCTATTCCACTTATGTTCTTTTTGTTTCAGGCTTTGCTATAATATTATAATATTGGTACATCTATCTATTTATAGTTTTTAATAAATTTAAATACCCTACAAGTCTACTATTTCTTTAAATAGGCAATAATCAAAAACTCGGTCTGGTAACGACTGTGTGGATGATGCTAGTACATTATTTTTTAACACAAGTACACTAGCTATAGTATTATAATTTTCTCTTCTTTTCTTTGTTTCATAGTTTGTTTTAAAACGTAATATTTTTTACTATAAAAAGTACAAATGAGTAAATAATGACCATCAATAAAAGTTATGCAAACAACATTATGGGTCCTTGGTATATGTGTTATTCGGGGACTTGTCCCCTTGGTCATTACTTAATCTAGGACTGAGTTCCGCCAATGATGAATCATTTAGGAATTAGCTGTTTTGACTAGAAAATAACCACGCGTCTGGAGTGGAGGTAGCTGAAGAATAAATAAAATAGCACTTAACAAACCATTATTTTAATGATAACAACAAAACTCTACAAAATAGTAAATATACATTATAAATTAAAACTTACAAGTTAATATTATAATATCATTTATATAGTACATAAAAAAACAATAATTATCTGTATTTCAAATATAGTACTTTTATATAGGTCATTTGGATATGATGAATCAAATTAATGAAACTAGTAGTTACAATAGTTGGTATACATTAATCGTTATGGTCTGTGATAGAAATTAAAGAGCAGATATAATAACATTTTTATTTTGAATGAGGTCATGTTCATCAAATAGCATAAATAATATACGATTATTATAGGTAGATTGAATTAACACGAAAGATTTTTGAAAAAAAAAAACAATTTATAGTAGTATCAAATATTATTATTTACTACTATATTGTACGTGCGTTATTGTGTGAATAAAATAAGCAATAATAACAATCGAATACATAGAATGATTGCGCATGGCGTTTTCGTTTGGTCAAAATATATATTAAACAAAAAAAAAAACTATGATGTACCTACGATGTCACTTAATTTCTTTACGCTTTAAATCAGGTTAAAGTTATCTTCGGTGCTGGTGGAATCGGAACATTTGTATTTGGCCTGACAATCTCCGTCCGCCCTACCGTCTTCAATGGCTTCTTGCAACTTGATCAACATTTGCTCGTATTTCACGTCTATCGGCACCACACTGAAAACAATACCACATAAAAAAAATAATATATTATACATTTATACAAATTAAAAATTTGCAAGTAGGTATTATACACGTCACATTATAATATTTGTATATAATTACGCATTTATTATTTTCAAGGAAACCATATATAGCAAATACGCAGTAATCATTGCATAGTGATTCCACGATGGGGACCTGAACGTGTTTACATTTTTTTTTTCGTATTGTTATATCAATGTGCAGTTGTACATTTATAATCTATGTAATTAGAATACATATTATTATAGAAAAACAATTGTAATGTATAGCAGCTAGTCGCCAATTGCAGATAATTGACAACCATCAGAACATAAATAATACATTCGATGACAGATGAAGTCAAGAGTGGTTACCACTTAGTAATTACTAACTATTAAACATTTATACGTCGATCAACAAAAATGGTTTATGGATGTGATGGAACATAATTTTTATAGAATTATCTGATGATTT
Source organism: Myzus persicae (assembly GCF_001856785.1). Lineage (NCBI taxonomy): Eukaryota > Metazoa > Arthropoda > Insecta > Hemiptera > Aphididae > Myzus > Myzus persicae. The sequence goes on from NW_019103859.1 coordinate 131,659, forward strand.
TTGATTGGGAGGTAGGTACCTAATAATATAACATTTTACACTCTATTATACTATATAGTATAGTTTATTATATTTTCAAAAGTATATGACTGATAACTGATAAGTGATGACTCTAAAATTGGTATTAACTAGACTAAGATTTTTATGTAACATAAAATAATAAAATATGCAACGTAAATGTATGTAACTGATTTGATATAATCCATTTCGGAATGATGTAGGTAATCTATTGTCTATGATATAATGAATGAATGAATAAATGAAATAATAAAAATATTATAAAACTGCCATGACATGATTAGCAAATCAATATTTTAAATGCAAATAAAAATTAGTTATCTATCAGGATTTTGAGTAATAGTTAAATGAGTATGGTAACTTAAAATAATCTCCTCTACACCCTTTCCCAAATTATAAAAAGCAAACATTCAACATAAGTCCACTTGTTGCATAAAAACTATGTTTTTGTTGATGTTATTTTATTTAAAACTTTGTTTTAAAATAAAAGTTATTAATTATTAATATCGACAAAAAAATGCCAACGGCACGTAGTGTTTTCCCAAGCGGTCACCCATCCAAGTACTAACTACGCCCGACGTTGCTTAACTTCAGTGATCGGACGAGAACTGGTGTATTCAACGTGGTATGGTCGTTGGCGAGAGTATTGTAGTTTTAAATTGTATTTAAACAAAAAAACCGACCTGCAGAACCACTAAAAAAATGTAAATTATTTCTAATGTGGCCCATCGACAAAGGTAAGGAATCTATACATTTATTTTATTTATAATAGTCATATACAGCCGTTATCTTACGGTTCCAATAATTTCGCAGTTTTCCACACCATTTCGGCGCTTTTCAGGTAGCTCTCCGCCCTGGCCGGTTGCTCACACGCCACTCGGTTCAAGCAGTCGTAACGACCTGACTCATCGGCCACCAAATATCCAAGGAACAACAGCAAATCCGTCTCAGTGACCATGTTCGCCACGAATCCGGTCCCCAAGCCCGCCGCATCCGGTCCGTCCTTCCGACTTTTGCCACCGTTCCCCTGCATGTACGACGCTCCCCAGATGAGTCCCTTGAGAACCAGCATCAGCACCACGTTGGACATGTTTAGGCTGAGCATCTAGACAAACAGATGACGACGGACACTGTATAATAATCGATGATCGTTCACATACCGTCGAGTATGGCAGTGCGGTCGTCGATGAGGGCGGCAGACGAAGGTATACAAGTTGATTCACCAAACATGTTTTCGACACCCGTTATTCTCTTTAATTAAGTATTTATTACAATTTTGATTTTTGGAATTTTTCAGCATAAGTATACTTACCTATAAGTACTAAAAACAATATTTTAAAATTACCTACTTATGTAATTTATGGAGTAACTACGTATGGCAATACAATATATTTTTCAAATAATAACCATTCACGGTTAATTTCTAAAAAAGACATTTGTATCACCACTAGACACTCCTTACACAGTGAAAGAAATATAATTAATTAAAAAATGGTCTTTACTTAATACAAAAATTATAAATTGTATCTCTACTTAAAAATTCCAAAATATCAGAATTTAAACAAATGCATAATTAAAGCATAAAATAGGAGTAAGCATACTCGGTGAATCATTACGTGTATATAATAATACACAATGTAAACAGTATAGGAATATTCATAGACGAGAAAGCGATATAAATTATTTAATATATAATAAATAGCCATAGGTAATGTGTTAGCGTATAATGTTTATAAAAATTAAAAATATCATCATAGTGTGAAGATCAAGTAAAGTACTGATGCGGAAGTTATCGTTCATTACGTTATAAACTACGCTGCAATTGTGTAGGTAGTAGCAGAGAGCCAGTAACGAAAAAGTTTAGATCGTGTGGTCGTAAGAGTTTTGAAATCGAAAGCTTTTAGTAAATTTATCAATGCAGGATAAACCAATTCAGGACGAATGGACGATTTCAATATGAATGAGAGTATTTTTTTGCCAGACCTTAACATCATTTTGTTATTTGTATAATATAGCGCGTGTATAATGTATATTATATATTATGTTTTGAATAATTTAGAGCAATAATGATTGTGCAAAATGTTTTTATTAATTACTGATTTCTAATTAAAAATTATAATACACGTGAATTTATTCGTCAGTATGCCGGTATCGTATAAATTGATTTCAGTATGTTTTTACTTTTCTTTAAATAATTACAAAATGCGTGGATTTCAGAATTGTATAAGTATTTGGCTTTATTTAAATACCGAAATGTATCACGGTGTAATACAATTTTAATTTAGCTCAACGTTCCGTGACCGTCCAAAATTGTAAGGTGAGGTCGTAGGGAATGATAGAATGATAAATTATACGCCCCATCGCAGCTGGTCAACACGATTTTCATTTTTCATAGACTAAAGTAATTTTCAGAGTGGAAACACTGTGAAATGGTTAACAATAAAAAAAAAACTATTGAATCGAATGAAAAACATTTTATGGCTACTTAAATTGTTATTTAATATAGTTTTCGTTTGAAAGGATGTAACTATTTAGTATTTAATGGTCAAATAAGAATTACCGATCGGGCGTTTAGAAAAATTTTCAAAATTAAAATCAAATAAAATGTTAATACAATATATAATATAGTGCTTGCAGGGCTGTATTCATTTTCAATACAGAGAAGTTAAACAGACGTTTTTCGGGCTATACAATATCAATAGTTACTATGATGAATAAATTATGGCTCATTATTAATAACTAATAACGGATAAGTACACAGATAACTATAATAACAATAGAAAACGTAATTTAGTGTTTTAATGAATTTCGCTTTAACGGATTGTACAGTTATTATATAAATATTTAACTCGAAATCTCTAAATGATAATTTAAGAGGTGTGAAAACCAGGGTGCGAAACTGTTGTTAATATATTATACGGTTAAATACGTATAAAGGCAAAGTGCGATTAAGCTAGGACTTTATTGATGTCTGTGTATACTATAGCCATAGCGTGTACTTAAAAAACACATTTGTCAGATAATGTCATTCGGTAGGTACCTCAAGTAGAAGGAAAGAGTTAATGTACTTACTACTTTGTACAGCAGCATAAAGGTAGTCAGCAGGTATTGGCTGTACCAGTGGTGTAGCTAGGATTTTAGGGGCCGTGACATCCTGGGGCCCCTAAAATTTTTAAAATAATCAAAAGATAACTCTTCACTATTTTAAGTTGAAAAGTTTCAACTGTGCAAACCGTTTAATTAATACATCAAGGCTTTATTTTTTCTATCAATATTAAAGCTTAACTCCGTAGACGCTCTTGGTTCATATAGTAGCTAAGTATACTCCTCCGAAAGTTCTTAATTTTGTATTGAAAACGTTCGTTCTGCACTAGCAGAACTGGAAAAATCAAATATAATATTAAAGCTGTGCAAACTGCGCGTAAACTTGATGACGATAAGTGGTTTTTTGTTATAATTAAATCTGCTAGTTCACGTATGGTTGAATCTTATTAATTTCGTTTTTTAGAATTGTTCTCATGCTACAAATGTTTTAAATATATGTTTCATGTATGTCTTTTTGTATATTTTGATTTTTTTTTATCTCACTAATTTAAACTTTGAGTTTGGATAACCGGAGGCCAGTGGAATTCAGTCACCTAGGCCACCCTATATTTACCCTACTGACTTGGTAATGATAGGCTATAGCCCTATGGGTACTTAATAATATACGATTCGCGTTGAGCAATGTGCACATTTTAAAATGTTATACTGTTGTAATAAAGTGAGAATTGTTACGTTGTATAATAAGCTGACAATGGACGAAATACATAGTTCAATTTAATATGGGTTTCTATTATCATAAATGTTAACTTATATATATATATGTATAATGTATATATACAGAAATAATCGTATTTTCACCGTGTATACAAAATATATAATTCATAATATGTAAGCATCGTGTCATTGTGACGAATCCGGTTGTTCATCATCTCGAGTCAAATATTGTAATATATATAGGTACGTGTATGTTTTTATAATGTATATATATGGGTATTTGGTTTGTATGTGTGTGTGTATATTGAAAACGATCACAGTGGTTGAGGCAGCATTATGTAGAAGAGTCAAGAACAATATAAAAATATTTTGTTATTAAATTGATTGAAGACTGAAGTAAAAGTAGAACCAAAATGCGATTTTAGCCATAGAAATAAGATTCTCGAAAAGACTTTGGGCGGGGGTGGGGGGTGTAAAAGTTTTGTTGAATACATAAATGAAATACTAGCCAAAATGTCAGGTAGATCGCATAATCCAAGGGCCATCTTGAAAAACTGACAGGGACTGGACAAGGTGGTCAGGGAAGACATTTTGCAGAAACCCTGGCCGGTGGACCTCTTTTTTACACCCGGATTTATACAGTGCTGGTTCTAAATATACAATATAATAATACGTTGCACACGCGTTATTACCAACAGCGACAAATTAAAATCCCATTTAAAAAATTTTGTTTCATAAATCATTCTACGAGAAAATAACATCAAAATATATAAAAACCAATGTATGTGTTGTTTTGTACTTGACTACTGGTAGCTCCAGTCCTGCTGATCATCGACTTGGCGAAACCCGCAAATATCGACTCCATGTCCAAAACCCTCGGCTGCTGCGAGGCGTCTCTCTTGCGGTCCGCTGCAGCGATTCCAGCGTCTTCGTAGTCCGCGCGATTCTCGCCGATCGCGTGTCCCACCGCTCTGCCCGCCAGCAACAGTAAGCACACTGACGCGACTCCAGTTGGCTGCATGATTCTCTTAAAAAAAAAAAATTATTATTTAACAAGTAACCACACAATACGGACAAGTCACTGGAGTAAGAGATTTGTTTGCAGCAAACACGGATGACGTATTCCGGTCGACACTCACCGGTTTCAAGGAACACGAATACACCCGTAACTATCGATGATGTGCTCAAGTCTTGTGGACGGACGACGGTAATGTCGGTATATAGTGACTCGATGTTGTGTTGGATTGTCTTCGGCGTGGTAAATGACAGGTACAGACGGTCGTACGGCCGATTTTGTAATGTCTCCGGCCCGGGAAAGTAAAAGTGTCAAGTATTGTTCGTGCTTCGACAGCATATCGTTGCAATTAAAGTTACACCAGAACTCATGTAACAACCAGACAAACGAAACCGTTTGTTTACGCCGTGTGTCTGTGTGTGTGTGTGTGTGTGTGTGTGTGTGTGTGTGTGTGTGTGTGTGTGTGTGTGTGTGTGTGTGTTGGCGGAAACTTGCAACCTGTAGAATAAACGGCAAGACAGCCGCCGCCGCTCCACAATGGACTATTCGTCAAACTTCATGGCTGCAAACAATTTGGTTTGTTCATGTTTACTGTGTGTTAAGTTTTGATTATTATTGTTATACCTACGTGCTTGTCGAATGACTTAAACTGTGTAAACTTACTAGTACTTACTTAAATTATTTATACTATGTGCACTTTCTACGATTTCGTTAAATTATTATATCAGTGAACATTTAATTTTTTTATACGTTTCATAGAACAGGTAACATAATAGAATATCTTGAAGTATTTTTGAATTAGATCGTTAATAACCCTTGAAATTGAATTTATTATAAAGTCAAAAAAATTAAAAATATGCTTACGAATGATTTTTTTTTTTTTTGTTTTAGGAACAGAATATATTGTGTTCACCAAAATAAACATGAATAATAATAATTATAAATACTTAATTATATACCATATTCTTCAGATCTTACATCTCAAATAAATATCCATACAATAATCAAATTTATATAGATAGTCTTGTAAATGTAATAAAATGGTATAATTAATAGGCAAATAATTTAACTGTTATGTAAATAAACTGCCTATCGCGCATTTTATAGGCAGAACAATAAGAAATATAAACAGGAATCAGGAATTCCAAACCTTATAGATAACTCTAATACCTACATTTTTCAACCAATATAAAATTGTTTTGACTAAAAAATCGTTTTGCTATTGAAAAAGTCATGTTTTTAAGTATATCTAAAAATTAAAATGCAATTCAGAACACCACCCGCAAAACATATTAATATATACCTATTATAGGTTTGCTATTTTTTTTATTTTTTTACTATAAAGCTATAATATTATAGTATTATTGGTTATTATATTATTTATTATATCAAAACAAAAAGTGTAAGTGAGATTCAAACATAATCATGCTCAAAGTTTCAATAAGTCAAGTGCAGTGAACAATTTTATCGGCCCATTTTTTTTATGCAAACGGCCTATATACATAACTCGGGAGATTATGCAATTAATATGAGTGAACTGCATTGTGTAATATGGAACACGAGAAACCCTAATTATTTTTAGTTTTCGATCAATTATACTAGATAATATAGGTGATATAAGTCTTTGATGAATGTTAATAATAATACAATAATAATAATATACTTTGGCCAGTGTTAAAGATGTGAAAAATTCAAACAAAAAAAATAAGGAAAATTCAATACACTTTTTGAGTAACTAACTTATTTTCTATTGATCATTATACGGAGGCTCAGCTTGGACAGTTGTTTGGTCCTTACGAATCAATGCAAACCGGTAAGGGGCAGCAAATGCACACTCAGCTACCCACGTGCGCTCGCCTATGGTTTCAAGTTAAGGAATTTACTGAAGGATGTTTTGTGGAAATAAAACTCTTGTTTTCCAATTGATGATTCTTTTTTCCGCTATAAATTAATTAACCGATCATTTTTCTGAAAATGATGATGTATCAAAACCAAAATTAGAACTAGGTAATACTTTTTTAGTCGATAGTAGCTTCAGTTAAATTTAACTTTGTGTTTGGAAAATCTGAGCGAGTGAGATGCGCTTCCATTGTCTGCTTAAAAAAGAAGAAAAATTCATTTATTTAATTTATAATGCCAATTGGCAATATACCTAAGTGTTTTTTTTTTATAAGTGTAATAATATGGTAGGTACACTTTTATCTGTGTTTTAATAAATTAAAAATTAGAAAAAATAAATTATGAAATTAAAATATTTTGTTATTTAGGTAAGCATCTGCAATTTATGATGCAATATACTGGCACGGGTTTTCCTGCACCATTAATCATTATAGTGATTCTACAGTAGAAATGGTAAAGCGCAATAGGGAGAGGTCACCACGGTTTCACTAAACCAGCAGTTGGAAACGGTGGTGCTATTGAGGGATCATAAATACTTTTAGAAACAAATTTTTCGATAACATCAATAGCCAAAGTCTTATAAAGTTATAAGCAAAAATACGCAGTACCAGGTGCCCTAATAGTATTATGATAATTAATTCATAATATTATAAAATTATTTTAAGTTTTCTTTGTAGATACCTAAGTATACTAATTTACATCTGTAACAGTAATATTGTAAATAGAAACTCATTCTTTAATTTTTTGGTGCTAAAATCATTTTAAGAACTACCTATAATTTACAATAATATTTGTAGCTGATATTATTATAAACATATTAAATTAAATCGATAGTTATGAATTACTTATGGTAGTATTAACTATTATTACAATAATATGTATGTGTAACAAACGACGGCTAATAATTCATATCTTGTAGTAAATAAGGTGTCAGTACATGGCCGTGATCGTCTAGTGGTTAGGACCTTGCGTTGTGGCCGCAATAACCCAGGTTCGAATCCTGGTCACGGCACAAAATTTTTTGCGTTTTTAATAAAATATTTTAAGTCGCATTCGGTGTATAAATATATTTATATTAAATAATTGCAAAATAAAAACAAATAACAATACAATTTTTTTTAAAACTTAATACATAATAATTAATAATATAAAAGTCATATGAGATAGATGATAACAATAATATCATGATAAAAATGTTCACTTCATTTTTTTCGTCTATTAATGCTATTATAAAATAGACAATCGGGGGTTTAACCCCCCCCCCAAAAAAAAAAAAAAAATTATGTAGGACATACTGTAGGTAATTCAGTGTGAATAGTATGACGCTAATAAATATTTAAAATTTTTTCAAAACCCCCCGTAATTTTTTCCTGCTTTAGCCCCTATAAATTAATTACCACAAAACATTTGAATCATGAATGTTAATTAGTGATTACACATTTAGTATTTACCAACTAGGTATGTAAAATAATATAAAAAGTGTATGTGTAGATTGCGCTCGGCATGTTCGTCTCTATCGATCAGACTTAATTCCACAAATGATACAATTTAAATGCGATAAAGGTTAAGTTAGTAGTTTCGTAGTCGGGTATATAAGTATATTATACGTCTTTTTAGTTAAATTTAATTCAGCTAGATATTGAAGTTATCGGCAACAGTCGAATCGAAGCATTTGTATTTCGACTCGCAATCACCGACCGCCATTCCGTTCTCGATGGCTTCTTGCAATCTGATCAATGTTTTCTCGTACTTCGGGTCCAACGGTATCACACTGAAAATGTCAATATTGATGAAGTCTAAACATTAATATGTCATTAGTATTATTTAATTAATATGTTTAAATTGTGTAAGTAGGTATTAGGTATTGAAGATAATCTCAAGTGACGTCGCTGGCTCATTGTTGAGGATGATGGTGGGGGGGTGGGGATGAGAGAGCGAAAGAACATTCGAATACGATGTATTATTTTTAATGTAGGTCAAATCTTTAAGAAATCATTAACTCAAATATCAAGGGATGTATTATATATTATAGTATAGCATTATACAGTAAACTTATGGCGTAACTGATGGAAACAAGTGGGATTAGACCCCACCCAATTTTGTCATACAAATATAGTATTATAGTATAGGTACGATATTTATAATATTATCATTTGCTCGGGTAGTGCAACTTACCCGTCAAACATTTTCGCGGTTTTCCAGACCATTTCGGCGGTCCTGAGATAACTCTCCGCCCGCTCCGGTTGCTCGCACGCCACGCGGTTCAGACATTCGTGTCGGCCCGACTCGTCGGCGACCAAGTATCCGAGGAACAGCATCACGTCAGTTTCAGTAACCATGTCCTGGAACAGTCCCCCGACCGCGGTCGAGGTCGAATCCTCGTTTCGTGCTTCCTTAACACCACCACCATTTTGCATGTATGACACGCCCCATATCAGACCCCTGAGTACCAACATCAGTACTAAGTTCGACATGTTCAAGCTGAGCGACTATAAACAAAACGAACGTATGTCAACCGTATTTTATTAATTATCATATTATTATTATTGAGTCGTTTTAAAGTTATAACATGCATGATAGGTATTCATGAAACAACATAAATGTCGAGTATATAATTTATAAATAAATATATTTATATAATAAAGAGATCGTTATAAATAGGGCAGATGACGTCTTCTTCTATAACATTTGCTTATTTGTTATCGTACAAGATACCTATCATCAGAGAAATTAGTTTGTTTGGTGATAAGATAATAAAGCCAGACCGGAACATTTGTTTGTTTTATAATTAGATTCCTTGATGATATCAAGGCATATTATTTTATTTTCTGACTTATTGTACAAAAATATTGCATAGTATATTTGCAAATGTGTTAATGCGATTTGAATAATGCAATATTTCAAATATGAATGATTTAAATAATATTTAACTGAAATAGATACTTATTGTATTGCATTTGTTATTGCATTTGTTGATTCGTGATAGTATGTGCATATGGGTAATACTAAATTATTATTTCTTGTTTTTTTAAAAGCATAAGATATAAGTTATTAAATATTTTCTATTTATTAGCGCTTTCATGTATTATAAGTAGACCAGTTAAGAGTTGAGTCTTCTGCCCTATTATGGCTGATAAATATACAGGACAGATAATAGTCACATGCATAGGTAGTATAGTAAGACTGTAAGAGTAAAAAAAGTAATTTGAAGTTTGATTGTATACATAGATACTTCGTTGTGTCGTTTTTTGATTAATCGATTGAAAGCGGAAGTAAATAGCAGGCATATTATAAAAAGCAAACCCAAGTACAATTTTAGAAATAAGAATCCCGAAAAGTTTTCTGACAGGGTATTATATTATTATTTCTTTTAAATACTAGCCAAGATGTCGGGCAGATCACAAAATCCGTTGGCCATCTTGAAAAATTTACAGGGACTGGACAAAGTGGTCAGAGAGGACAATTTGCAGAAACCCCGGGATGATCTCTGGTATACATCACGATCTATACAGTAGTGGTTCTAAATGTATAATAATAATACGTTGCACATGTGTCAATTTTTCACAAAAAAATAAATAATCCTATTTTTGGTTTGTGTATTATATATATGCTCGCGAAAAATTAAATAAAATCCTATTGTTCAATATGTACTTGACCACTGGCCGCTGCCGTCTTGCCACCGATCAACGTCTTAGCGATGCCCATTAACACAGACTCCGGTTTTAAATCTCGCAGTTTACTCTCTTTCTGGTCGGCTTCGTAATCATCCCCTCGATGTTCGTCGATCGTGTGTCCCGAAATGGATCTCGTAACCAACAGCAGTAGACACACGAACCAGGTCACCAGCGTCGACATTGCCTGTGTAATTTAAATTATTATAAAAAACTATGTTTTTATTTATTCGCTTATATACTTGACTACATTTATTTAAATTTCATTTTGTATACTGCAGGTATCTAAATTAAATTCAATACTTTAAAAATATATTTAAAAATAATGGTTTTATTATTCTTAAATTCTTTTATATACCTAATTATAGTATAACCTAAAATATATTGATATCATCTTTTTTCAGCTACTAAACTATTAGTACATCTAATAAGAAAACGTCAAACCTTAACTCTACACGAAAATACGGTATTATAATATGGTGTACTCACTATTGTCATAATATGGTACAATAATATTGTTGTATCCGTAATGTTGCAGTAGAATTTAAAAATAACTATTATAGTGTAAATGTGTAATGGACTAATGGAATACAAGCAGCAGCAGCCTGATATTCTCGCAATCGTCTTCGGTGCGCGAATGACAGGTGATGCTGAGCGAAGGGCTGATTTTGAGAAGTCGCCGATCGACAAAGTAAAAGCGTCGCATAGACATACTTATTGTTTGTGTTTGAATAGCATATCGTTGTACTATTAACATATTATTATTTATTACTACAACACATCAGACGCTCAGAATTGTTTGTTTTCGAACACAGTAAGGTTTCGATCGTCATACACTAGTAACAGATATTTTTGTAGACTCACGATTCACGAGCTGAAACGAAATAGTTTTGTTTAAAAGTTTAAAATGTATTAAAATGCTTTCGCTGTACAAATTATTCGCTACACATGCTTAACTATTTTTATCTATAGCTATAAATTATATCCAAATATAAATTATTTTCTATTGCAACTTATAATTATTATATGCATTTAGCATTTTACAATAATTGTTGTACAATGTCTTATACGAAAGTCTCAAACAGAGATATATTAAAAACGACTAGCATAACTTGACGGTTGATTTAAATTTAAATATTTCGATGTAGTTTTTAAGTCTATTAGTAACAAGATTAGTGTTTTTGAGTTCACGTTCAAAAATAGTAATAAAACTTAATTTTCAACTTAACTGATATTTATTGATATAAACTTAATAATTAACGAGTTACTTTGAATCAAATCCAAGTTACGGTAGTAATTTATAAATAATCAAATAATAAATATAATACATTTATTATTTTTTTTTCTTATCTCAGTTAAGCTTCAACAGATGTTATTAGCCATACAAGAGTATTATACTTTTACATTATTTTATGTTATTGCATAATTCAATTTTTTTTTAGATATACAATTGTGTGTTGACAGTTTAAAAATGGACCAACTGCTTTATACTGCAGGTTGTCAAGGACAATACAATTATTATTGATTATGCATATTGCATAAACATTTACTTTTTATCACTTTCAACCATATTACTGATTTAAATATGTTTAAAAAAAACAAATAAATAACTTATGTTGATAATTTAATCGTAAGTTTCCATACAACTAAAAACTTCACCGAGTTAAAAAAAAATAAGGATAACTGTTAATCTTATATAAACTTTTTAAAATGTTATATATCAATTTAACTAAACTAAGTTAAAAATCATCATTAATTTGGCCAAACTTTCTGTTATTCAAATCATAATTGCTTGAGTATTTACTATACAAATCTATGTCCAATGGAATTTCTTTAATGGTACTATTTCGATTGGTAAATGTAAGTTGCGTCATTTCAATCGGAATGGTATAGTAGTTATTTTTAGTTGACAATAATCTGCATGCCAATCTTAACTGTTGTTTAATCCATAATGTTTATGGTATCATTTGAATCATCTTGATTCCCAACATTGGCAATGCAGGGTTGAACCGTTGGACCACGATTAAATTCCCTGTTAATTTCGTGTTCATGAGTTGTCTTGAGATCATTCACATTTTATACGTAATAAACAATTATAGTTAAAGATTACCTTGATTATAATTTGTATTAGGTAGATATAAAAATCTATGCTATAGCAATTGACAATGTGAAAACTACAAATTAAGTTTTTATTAATAAATATTGGATATATGTTGATATACCAATTTCAATATATCATACTTCATACATTTCTAATAAATGTTTTAATTAATATTTGGATAAATATATTGCAAAATTGCCATTGGCACATGAATATATGTACGTACGAATAATGAAGCCAGTGATAATAAAATATATATTATAGATAATTGTAGTCCTTTTAAATATTAATATAAGTGCTTAATTGTATAGCTATTTCAACCATATTTTTTAGTTAATTTAAGTATTAAAAATTGCAGGAACTATAAAATATAATTAAATCATTAAAGTTATTTTAAATTTTTACCTATAAAATGGTTATATATACTTTATTTGGTTTAACTATTATATTTAAGTCATTCTTTTTTTAGTGCATTTATTATAATCTATGAAATTATAAATTACTAGTAATTTTCTACGAATGGATCTTCGCAGGTAAAAACTATTATCAAAAAAAAATGTCTTATAATTTGCCTATATAGAACTCCGTAAAATCGTTATTTTTCCACCCTCCTAAATTTGTACAATTGAATATTGCCCAACAAGTTATCTTTAGTTATTCAATACGCATACAAATAAAATAATAAAAACAATCATATACACTCTTTTTTTTTACCTATGTGTAGGTTTGAATCATTTTGTAAATATTGTCCAAAAAATACTTATTTATTTTTACATTCATACGAAAATACTTAAATACTGAATACATAGGTAATATAAATATATTATACATGTGCTAAATTGTATTATAAACGATGTAAGAGCTACGCGCTGTAGCGTTTTGATTTAACTCGATAATATTATTTACAACTATATAAGTATAATTTGAATTATTTAACTTCTATGTACTCAAATTGCCTATTTTACAATTTACAGGAGCAAATTAACAAAATGTATTTATGAACATTTTATGCTTACGAATGAGTTTTTCATATATAACCAAAGTAGTAGCAGTATTAATTCATAGGTTAGGAAATAACCACCTATCAATAAGTATTTGAAACATTAGAGTATTAGACAAAACGTATCGATATCCGATTGTTTCATCTATACTAATGTATTTGAACATTTTGAACATTAACTTGTCCGACCGCTCCGTATTGGCGACTTGCATTATACCACAGACGGAAAAAAACATTTATGGTTATTTTCCAACGCTTCAACCAGCATCGAAAATTACAGTTTCTGAGGAGTGATGAAAAGTACATTTTTACTCAAAAACATTAATTTTATAATTAAGCATTTGATTAACTAGATTATTATCTTTATCTTTATTATGCAAACTTAGATGATACACACCGCTTGAAAATGAGTGTTCATGGAAGTAAATACGTAAACAATTCCTAAGTCATAGTTTTATAATATTTTTTTTTTAATTATAAATAATAGTAACTAAACACTTTTCTAAAAATTGAAGCTGTTACATTTTTAGTACACTTTAAAAAAATTATAATTGCAAAAAATATTTCTGAGTTGTTTATTTAAACGAGAACATATGTAGAGTATTTTATAGTTGTTTTTTAGGTACCTACCTAACAAACTGTAAAATAATAGGTGATTATTTTTAACTTAATATTAAATATAACTCAGAAAACCTCACAATAAATTATATTTTTCAATACATTTTTACTAATCTATTTTGATCCGTAAATCAACAAGACGTTTGCAGATCCATCATGCAGCAGTTTTTTAAAAACCTATAAATGTCAATTTTTACGATTTTAATTAATTTTAATTAATCAGTCGTTAAAAATCAAAATAAATTTCAATACGTTTAATATATCATTAATAATTATTATGATACGTCATAGGTTCCTCACACATTACAGCAGTTACTTTCCGTAAAATTATTCTAAAAAAAATAAAATTGCGGTGCGCGGCGTTGCACTAAATCGTGTCCGACTGCATTTTAACACTATCGCCAAGGACGTCAAGGGTGTGTGGAATCCTTTAACTTTTAAGGACCCTTAACATATTGTTTACCACATACTTTATAACCATTCTGTTTTTCTGACAATGATAATTAGTCACAAAATGTGGTACAGTATGTACAAAACCGCACCTTAAATTAATTTCGTTTTAGCCAAAACTGTAATCTCACTATTTTATGGAGATGTTACATTTTACGACAACACAATTGGCTTAGGTACCTATGTAATCTAGAAACAAAATAGGTATGGTGTTAACATTATATTATAATACTAATCATATTCATAAAGAAAAGTCATAAGACTATAACATTAAGACATTATATACATTTCTACGGTACCTACTTATATAATGTCTATAATATACTGAGTATGTGTTAATTCTATTTCAAACTATATGGAGTCTGCCACTCTCGTTTTTCATCTCCATAGAGAAATATAATCCAGCACTTATGTTCAAATAATATTGATTCTAAGAAAAAAATATATTCTATTCAGGAAATAATCTTCTCGGGAAATATTTTAATCGTAAAATATACGCTTATTTCTAAAATTATAAACTTATAAATAACTAATAGGTAATGTACTTATAAACTAAGGACCTACATTTTCACTTACAAATGGTAACAATTAAATTATTCTGTATACCTATCCTAACCTAACTATTGAATTGTGCTGAGTCACAAACTCACAATAAAGTTTCAGATAATTTTTTTACTACCAAGAACCAACTTGTGGCTATAATAAGGGCTAAGTATAAATACTTGTAGACTATTTTCTAAATACACTTTAAATAATATATTTTGATTCTTAAATGTCATTTTTTATAAATATTCAATACAAAATATGTTTATTAAATTTAGTGGTTATATAATAAGTCGATTAAGTCGTATTGGTAATGTTATAGGTTAATACACCTAATAAATATCTTAGGTAGAGATACTCTCGAATTTTGATGGAAATCAAGAAATTAATTATATCTTTTTACTAATATTTATAAATTATATACTTACATAAATAATCTAAACGTCTAATTTCTTAACATTTTCTAATTTCCATAAATTAATCGTTTAAATACTAGTAAACATAATTTTTCATTTCATTGATGTTTTAATGCAATTAAGGAAAAGTGAAAGTAAAAAGTAAATTTATATCTTTTCCACAGAAACCAATGAATTTTTACATTAAAAGAATATTATTATTAGTCATGTAGTAATAAAAAACATGAAATTACTTAAATCTAGGTATAATTAATAATGACACGTTCTTAAAAATACAAGACGGTAGACACCCTTTGACGTAACTAGTTTTAACCAGTGATTTCTATACTGTTAAATTATTTCAGGTTTTTATTTAGTCGCGACGTATAAAAATATAAAACTCTTTTATTTATATGGCCCTCTCGTCATAAGTACTACTGTTGGGTAGTTACTTAAACTCATGTAAATTTACGTAAAAAAAACACATGAACACCGCATATATGCTTATTGTAAATTACCCTGACAGATTGTATATTTTCCAAATAAAGGTTAAAAAAAATGTATGCGGAAAAAACCCAAATAAATAAAACCACTGAACATAATACATATATTTAGATTATATTTACTTGTGAGGGGAATAATGTGCGTTTTCCTTCCTAGACAGAAAATAATAACAAAATATGTGTATACAATTAAATGAGTGTATTAAGTATTTAAAAATAATTACTGTATACAATAGTACATACATGACAATGTTACGTCAGATATATACATATTCTGTTCCACTGCAGAGACAATAAAAATAATTACATAAAGAAAGTGAATTATGCACATTAAGATGTTACACTGTTATTATTATACTATAACACGAGCCTGGGTTGTACACTCTTCCGTGTCTTGAGTATGAACAATGTGCACGGGCTTCTAGAAATATTATAAAATGTCGTCGTTTGTCTCATTTGAATTCGATGCTCGACAATGTAAAGGAGTATAACACGAATCCAAACACTCAAATAGGTAATACGTTATTATTATTTGGGAATATGGAAAAAGTAAGTAGAATGTTGTAAAGCTATATTATATTGATCGATATTGAATGCGATGTGGGTAATTTGTAATATATACCCATAATGTATGGTTTTAGGTTATATTTTTGATATTGATGTTCGTCTGCTATTCCCATCAGAGGCCACAGCTCGAAGAAGACGTATTGACCACAACAGAGACGACCGACACTACTACTGAAGAGCTCAAGAGCTTGGAAAAAATTTCAGTAGTAACCCAAGCCACTGCAGTGTCGGTTCATACTTCCGTTAACTTTTCGTCGTACAAGCCGAGCGAGGTTTTCGAAGACTTTAAGCCCAGCAACTATTACAGACCCGACGGTAACCCTATATTTGAAAGGCCGAGTCCAGAAGTCGCTAACCAAGTTTTCCTGAAACCTCAATACTTTGTAAAGCCGGATAATCAAACAAACCGATCGTCACCGAAACCCAGTGACAATAATGTAGTTTTCCCCCAAGCGACCCAAGAACATTACTCCCAATATTCGCAGTACGACGACCGATCTAACGGACCGGAGTCTAGAGGTCCGTATAAGTTCACCGAAGTCTCACCTCGGCAGCAGTTCAAGCCGATGAAACACGATTTCGGTGGGACGCTGCCCATCGGTGCTTACGACAACAACTATTACGAAAGGCATTTTGGAAAGTATCACGTGAAAGAGATGTCGCATTATCCAGACATAATACACGAACCACCAAAAGTCTATCATCACAGCGTCACGACTGCTCATAAAAAAGATCCCTGGAAGAGCATGCTTAAGGTGTTGGCCACTATCCTGCCGGTTGGCCTGTTGCTTGCTTCCTTCCCACCGACTGTCATCAAAGTAAATTCCACGCAATACCCTTATCAGTGAGTAAATACATTAGATTTCGTTAGATAGAAGCGAATTGTTAGGTAGCAAAAAAACAAAAAATTGCATTAATGAATATAGTATATAGTATGCAGGAATCGGGAATTTATGAGAATTATAATATGTTTGTAATATACCTTTTTTTATATTGATCATAATAATAATAATTGACATTGACAAAATGGCCATTTGTAATAAGTAATAACGTATAAGTTATACAACTAATTTATGCCACATTTTTTTATTAAACAAATACAATCAAACAATATAGGTTATTATATTAAACATCATAAAATTGACTCCTTTGATTCGTTCTGGTGCTGTGTCGATGTTATTCAGTATGTTGTAACTGCTGGTGAGGCCGTCGGTGTATTAGCTGATTTATGTTATAATGTGTTTGACTGTGAGTATCTATTCACAAGTATTATTATACATTGGTTGGTCATTTTTCGTCAATAGGTATCTATGATTTTAGTCTTCTACGACTAATGCAGATAATGTACATTTTCTTATTGTCTTTTTTCTTTTCTATAATTTATCTTAATTTTGAATTCTGTTTATGACATTGAGTTTTCCATTTGATTTTAATTTTTAACTTCATGGACTTTTTATTTGGATTTTTGTATCTATAAAGCTTATAATATTCAGACCATGACGGGTTTATGATCCTATCTGTTTTCTGTCTTCACTTTTTTTTTTCGTTTCTTTCTATGTTGATTTGGTCAGGTATCCTAATGAAAGAGATATTCTTTTTATTATTATCTATGCGTGTTTCGAATGATTTTTCTGGAATAATTCTTACGATATTTGCTGTAAATATTTTTGGTATTTTTTAAAACTTTTTGGTGTGCCGAATGAGTTAAGATCGTAGATTTGAGATTCAAATATTTAATACTTTAAGTTTTCAAGAAGATGACGTGTTAATAGGTTTTTTGTAAAGCCATAAATTGTCCACTGTATATAGTTTGACTAGTGAAAATATAGCATAAACTAGGTAATTATTAATATTCCTAATAGTTATTATTTAATTAAAACGTTTCAAACTTTGCTAAGAGATAAAAAAATTAATTAATTGTCTCCGATACTTGTACCTAGTATATTAATAAAGTAATAACATACTCCAACTATCCGATTTTGTATTTAGATACTTTTCGGGAAAACCTTTCCCAAACCTGTCTGATAAATAAAAATACTACAGTATGACGATTGGCGACAACGGCACGACTTGCATAGAACTCCCCTTTGAAAATTCGGGTCCTCTGTGCCCTTTTCCTCGTGCGTTGCGATTTTCGTTCCATAGATATATAGGACATAGGTATGTTTTGTGAGTAATATCGTTCTCCTGTGGAAAGCGGTACTCGACAACCTAACCAAACCTAACAACTTAACCGCATCTCGAGCAATAGCCGGTATAGGCTCCATTTTTACTTATTCTATGTCTTACTACTCTGTCATCATTGGTATTTAATACATCTATATATATCGTTATATTCAACCCAATACTTACAATACACGACGTATACACGGGGCCCGCGGTTCCGATATGAGGAACGGGGAGGGGAAAGGGGAAATCTAGGTACTAGGTGGTCATAGCGGAATCGCTGCACCCGGTGAAAAGTGCGTCCTTATACGGTAGATCGCACAGCCCGACGACGACGACCGAGTAAACCGTTCTCTCTAATCGGGAGACTCCGCGCGACGCCGACGTTTCGCGCGGGTGAAAGCGTCTCGGCAGTCGCGGTATTACGCGTATATAAATATATATATATATGTAATATTCACACACGACGAGCTGACGACGATAACATAACACACCGCAGCACCCGTAGTCCGCACATGGAGCTTCTCCTTTCGTATGAATGCTTGGTGTGCATTAGTGCGTGCGTGCGTGCGTGCGTGCGTGCGTGTGTGTGTGTGTGTGTGTGTGTGTGTGTGTGTGTGTGTGTGTGTGTGCACGCGCGGTATGGTTGGTGGGATTACGCTGTCATACAGATGGGATTTGAAAAAAAACGACAAAATAATACTCGTCAGTCTATACGTATAATATACCGAGAAGCGAGTCAACCGCACACAATATATTATAATATGGTATATATAGGTACACACGTCATACAATAATAATCGTTGCCTTTCAACTGTCATATATACGGTGATTCATCAAGCATACTCGCCCCCGGTTTTTCTATTAATAATGAATTTACTCAAACTGATTTTTGGAATTTTTAGATAAAATATCATTCTCAAAATTCTTGAGATTTTTCTGTACAACCAGCTATGAAGAATAGACTCTGTGGGGATACTACTTTTATCTTAAAAATTAGAACCTCTCCTCCCTCCATCTTCAATGTAAACTATTTAGAAAATTTTTAAATATTGTTGCAAAATTTGGTCAAGTATAGTTTCTCAGTTATTAAAATACATAAGGATAAGTCTTTAAAAATGGTTTTACACAAATATAAAATGGGTGTGATATTAGATCTAGTATTTATTATACTTGAACCATTTTTGTAAATTACAAATAATGTTGATAAATCAATATTAATTACTAAAATTTTCAAATCATCATAGTTAAAATCTATTTTCCAAACCCATTGTCATGAAGCTATAATCCTTGTTGAATTAATCAAAAAAGCAGTACAAAAATCTCAGGAGTTTTCAAATGTGGTCTGTTAGTAGGTATATTAAAAAATCATAAAAATTAAATTTCGAATAACTATATTATTGACAGAAAAAATAGGGCGACGATGCTTAGTGAATCACCCAGTATAGTGTACATACTCGCGTGCACACTGATGCGGGTCTCGTGGCTACGGCTGCCGCGCCCTGTAGAGAAATCTTCGGTTGCACAAAGGTCATCGCTGTAACTTACTGCAGACATTCGTATTTCGTAGTTTCATTTGTATACTTATTTCATGTCGCGAGTTTACTATTATTATTATTATTATTATTATTATTACTATTTTTATTAATTAATATTATTTTTCATCTCGTTAGCACTTGTTGTGTATATGCCATGTGCTCATATTATGTAGATGCTCTACCGAGTAAACTTGTTCGACGGTCGATGTTATTATATTAGACATCCATAATAATTCAGCTATTCGAATAACGTGCTCATGCCGCGCGCGTGCACTTGTCCAGAGATATTTTTTTATCGAACTATGCGTCTTTAAAAAGTGAAAACGACTAATTAGACACGTTTTTTGGAAATATTTCTAAAATTGGATGAACACCAACCGCATTTCTTGCTGCAGCTGTGCAGCGGTGCAGCTACATATTATAATACACACATAGCTTAGATTAGAGTAATATTCAAGTTCGCTACAAGATCCTTCTGATACGTAATTAGAGCGCATAGATATTATATAGTTGATACGATTATTTTCCACGCTCCAGCGTATTTTAAGTTTATACGCAGACTAATCATCTTTGTCTGATCAACCTCCTGTATGCGGTCATGGCTCGTGGCCATGGTTAAACGTTTCAATTCAGAAAAGTTCAGAGCTGTTATTTGTTTATTATATTATTACCTATACGTTTTAAATAGTAATATATTTGTATTTTATTCTTTTTACATATAGGTTCCAAAAGAATTCGACGGTATACCATCCAAATGTTATTACTGGAAGGTATAGGGCGTTGAGAAAGATGGACACGGAATGGAAAACAAATGGGGAAGACAAATTGCCCGGATACTTGAACGATTGTTTGAAAAAGAAAATATGCAACACCTTAAAGAGCAACTATTCTCATAGTGAATTGGAAACTCTACAGCAAAACTATAAACTAAAGTAAGATTATTTAAACGGTTTTAAATTGCTTAGACACCAACCGACTACGATGTACCTAAATAATATTGTTACCGTCGATTACGAAAATGTACGAAACAGTCTATGACATTAGAGCGCATGCATATTATTACACAGTATGTATGGTGTGTTATGTTACCAATTATCAACTGAATCACAATTTTAATACATATAGTACACTACTTACAACTTATTAATATAGTACCCCTGTAAATAATTGATAACTGTTTATTAAAAATGTATTGACCTGCAGTAGGTATACTATTAATACAAAATAATAATTATGATCATTTTGATTAAGTGATACTTGCAAAAACCTCTCATAATAATAATAATAGGTGTATAATCAAATAGGTGTAAATAAATTGGGTAGGTACCAAGTACCTACTAAGATACCTACTTTATTTTAAACGATTTAACGTATTATTACCATTGATCTGCGTAATTGAATTAAAACAGAAATATTATACGTCTTGAATAATAATTTTGCGATGATGGGCGACCATGTTTTCTCGATTTTCATGTCTGAAGTTATCTGTGGAATACTGAGGGCTCACACTCTCATCTGCTTAATAATATGTTGTTTTCATTTCACGTAAAAAATTACAAATTTGATCAAATATTTTGTTGTTAGCTTTAATATTAGGGTGAATCAGCTTATATAGAATACTATTTGTATTTTTATTCGGCTTTTTACGATATTTGAGATATTTATTTTACGAGTTACAAGCATTCTCAAATATTTTACATATTCATAACTCGCCTGAAAATTTAAACACGGTAAAAACCGAAGCACAAACATAGATTATGTTCTTACTTTTAAATTATATGATAAGTAAATTTACTATTGCAATGAAGCTAACTACGCAAAATTAGTTCGACTAAATTTGTAAATTTGATTTTGTGCTGTACGGAGCAACATATTTGCGGGTGTGGCGTGCTCTTAATATAGGTAAACACATCATTAGTATAAAGTTATGGGCTCATATCATTGTCTTATTCTTTTCAGCTGGACCACGGACAATGGCCCGACGATGGTCGAAATCGCAAAAGCAGCCGCGTCTGCAGAGCCGGAATCGTGTCAAGTATTCGTTTGCAGTGATTGAACAAGCTGGGCGTCGCTGTAGCGTTCAAGTGTCGTTATGTATAATAATGTATAGTATATACATATTTTATTATACTATATAGATAATGTCTGAAATAATAATAATAATAATAATAATAATAATAATTTAATATACCTGGTAGCTTGTGTATGTATAGGTACATTTTTATAATATCAACACGGTAACCACAATTTTTATGTGTACCGATCAGACCGCGAGAATTCCATTAATGCGCGGAATGCAGACACGTTTTAATGGCTGGGTATCGGAAGTTGACTTGGCCCTGGGCGAACTTTCGTTCTACGATAGCCATAAATAAATAATAATAATAATAACAAACCAAAACTGCTGGATGATTTTCGTCTAAGAATGTGGTTGATGACACATTCTTACTTTACGGATATCGCTTTCTTTTGTGGCTTTTGAAGCGATCCCCGTGGACGAATAGACATCATACGATTAATATTACACATATACTTGGATTAAATAAATAAGTATGGTTTGATAATACATTTATAATATACTCTAATCAACGGTAGATAAGTACAATATTTTCTACTATAAAATTTAAACCGGATGAAAATTCAAAAGTCGCGGTTTCCACACTGTTACATATATTATATGATTTGGCAGAAATCGATCATTTATTACACTGTATTGTCTATAGATTATATTATGCTATTATCTTGTACCTATAGACGTAAAATATTGTGTATGATTTTTGCACTATTATATACATTTTTTTCGTGCTAAAGCATATTAAGGCTGTTATTAATACAGAATATGTATGGAGAAATACTCAACTCTAGGTTAACTAACTCTAAATTATCGACGAAAAAACAATAGCATCATTCAGCATTGCCATCAAACTGTCATAAGATTAAATATTTTCTTGTAAACTATCAAGATCGTCTCTAACTGTATCATTGTCTAATCAAAATATAATTGCTTATTTACGCTGCTATAGTAAAATTATTATGACACAATGTCCAATCCAAATTCTTAGCCAAATAATATTTACTTGACACAAATTTCAATATAGGTATTGATAACACTAAAAGTCACATAACGCAATGTGGTTGTTGCAGTATACATATTCATTATGCAGCACATAAATTCGATTTCGTCCGTCGAGTGATTCGATAAAACATCTAACGGAGTATAACGTATTTAATGTAAGGGGCGAGGAAAAGTAAAACCGAAGAGCAGCGTGTGCAGACACGCTTAACTGCGAAATTAAATAACTCTCCAGCGATTATACATTCCTCTCTCTTCAGACGTTGTAGATTTAGCGTTATGATTTAATATTTTGTATAATACGTAGTGCGTACAATGTGTATGCAAGTGAATATTAAGGTCGACGTTAAACTTTTTAGAATGTTTTTAATAAAACGTTTAATACCTATTCACCAAAATGTATACGTCGTCTCATCATCCTATTATTCTAGATTAAAAATTATATTTTTTTACTAACCACGAGTCTTTAATTATGCATTTTAATTTATAAAACATACCTATTTTGAAAGTTTTAAAATAATACTTAGTAGTTAGTATATCTGCGTTAATCGTACTACCCATGTCCAATAGTAATATAATACTTAACTAATAGCAGTACATCCCTTTTTACACAAAGTATTTGATTAGGTTATACAAATTATCTAACGACGGAATAAAAAATTATTTTGTGAATTTATTATATTTTTAATCTTAGCATAGTAAAAAATAATATCATACGTATTAGTTAAAACTGGTATTGGTTTTTAAAAAATATTTTTTTTAATAAAATAAGTAAAGTATATAATTTATAACATTTTTTAAGTACATCTACTGATCAAAATTGAATAAGGATACTTAATTTTATTTTACAGAGGTCAGTTACCTGCATCTTTAGTTATTATAAATAAATGTAGGAAAAAACATCGAACATCGAGGGAAAATAAGAAAAAGTTGAGCAGGATATACAGAAAGTAAACACACGTCTCGCTTCAATCATTTTGGTGAAAAATGGTGTTTCGATATTATTTTTAATATTTGAAAGTAATGAAAATCATCGCATTCGAAAAACAATAATCTGTTTAAATTGAAAACCTAACGTTGTGCGTTCCATTAATTTTTTAATAGTCAATGCTCTGACTTAGAAAAACAGTTGATGTACATCCTTGCAAAGCCTATACATTTCATTTTTACTCATAATTTAAAATATTGAACAAATTTAATTTATTTAATGATAAATATTATGCTCTCAAATATAGAAGAGAGATAGTGATAAGAGTGGCTACTATAATGACTATATATTTAGTCAGTGCTAAACTCCGGTAACTCGGATCTCCGTCACGTCCTGCCTATAATATTTTCTTGTCGGCCATAATATTGTTTATGTATTTCTGTTTCTAGAAATGGGTATTATAGTGATTTCTTCATTTACATATAGTCTCCTTCGACAGTTCAAGAATAGATACCCGTAATAAGACCTCTAAGATCATGATTTAATTTATTACGGAATGCCTTCAATGTAATAAAGTTAAAGATAGTCTTGAACTAACGTCATTTGTCCTTTGTCAATATATTAATTTAGGTCGCTAAGAACGATCACGTGGATGAAAAGAGCATAATATGTATAAATACATTTGTTAGGGTAGGTACTAGGTATCTTATAATCTAAACTATATTGATTTGTATTTTATAGATTACAAGTTGTTAATTTTGTAATATTCTGTAAAGTCTTTTCATTTAGTTTTACATTTTACCATTGTTATATGAATGGTTATGTATTACATACCATTATACCAAAACTGATGGATTCTAGAAACAACTTTCTGAATATAATTATCTTAAATACCTACTTTATTATTCTTAATTATTTTTCGAAGAAATTCCTACAATGAAAACGTTATGTATAAAATGCGATATAAGATATTATTTGATTTTTTTTCTCACTCTTTCATGTAAAATAAGTTAAAAGTATGTTAATTTTTAAAGGTCAACTACTTTTTAACTTACAAAATATGCGAAAAATATTATGAACACAGACAGGCGAAAAACACGCGAGTTTTAATTTTTACTAACTATCTGGTTCATAATAATTATTTTAACAGCACAATCAATTATTAAATACCATCTATTGTAGTTATTAGAATAAATTATATACATAGGTAGTAGGTACCTAACGTGACTTAATTTAAATTTGTATGTTAATACTTTAGACACCGTCAATAATATACTTGAATTATAAAACAAATTCACCAACTCGGTAAAGCACGATTCCGTACGTTTTACCTTTTTGGGAACACGATTCCGTACGATTTTGATCAAACAATTATTTGTCAAAATTACTCCAAAAACAACACGATTACGTACGATTTTCTGTGCAATGTTGCCATCTATTATTATTGTAAGTTTTTATTGATTTTCTCGAATAATAACGTAATAAAAAAAGTTAAAAAGTTAAACATTTGTCAATTTGTACAAAAAATAAAATAAAATAAAATAGTTTAAAAATAATTATAATTTGATACCTGGGCAGTTATTAAAAATACTTGATAAATATTTTATTTTTATGTTTATTCGTTATATTCGTTGATTGTGTCATCTAAACGTTGTTTGTCGTTTGAGGCGGAAGAACACTGCGACCAGCCCTCAAAATCTGATAGTCTCTTTGGACCCTCGCTAATAGTGTAAGAGGACGTCAGTGAACTATTTATTTTTTCTCTCTGACTCTTGTGCAAAAATCTAATTGTTAGTTCAATATATTATACTACAGATAATGTTGAAGCAGATAATCAATAATTTATGACGATTTTGAAAGCAATATTAGTTATGAGATGCACGCATTAATTATCATCATAATTTATTAATTATTTTTCTATAGCTTATGTATGAAAAATAAACTTTTGTGGTAAATACAAATAATACAAAATAATGAATTCGTTTTTAAAGTATTTAAAATTTTAAATCCTATTTTAACTTTGGTTATGTTATTATGATTGTCATATTTTTTCATGTAAGGTAACACGTAACTTATTTCTATGTTGTGCGCGCATGCAACCCATCGAACTTTTTTATATCATGATTTAAATCTGATTTGAGTAATTTAAGGAATTCATAAGCTATTTGGCTACTGGCCGTCTTGGAATTTCGCTGGAGGTGGTGCAATAACTTTCTACAAGTTGCAAAATCATAGAGATCATCATTATTTAACTTGCTGTAGATATGCACACGATTAAAGCTTATTGTTTGATTCATGTTTTTTTTGAAGCATACGTAGTTTAAATTTGCTTTTTTAAAAAGTTTTAACCAAAACCAAAAATAAGTTATGAAAATTGAATTTTATTTTAGTCCGATATTTTAAGTAAATATTTTTTTTAACCTTTTGTGCATATTTTTTTCAACAATTTGTTTTTTAATGTTTTTAGTTATAGTATTATATAGATTGTCTATCGATTAGTTGAGTTTTTTGGTCGGCATGAGAATTCAATTGTAATATAATTATAAAAATAGAGAGTACAATTTGTCAGTTTTTCAAATTCAAATGTATGAATCAAGTAAATTAAATCATCGCAATCATAAGAAACAAAAAATCAATTTTTGTTAATTTCCTTAAAAAGGTAGTATAAAATAAAAATTAAATATTATATTATTAATTGTTAGAGATTGTTCGTTCGCAATGATAATAATAAAATAGTTAGGTATATTATATAGACATTCAGTTATAATATGTTTAATGCACGGCAATATTGCAACATTTGTTGAAAACACAGAATAAAGAGTTAATAATTTAATATGTTGACTATAATGTGCCTACTCAATAATTCCATCATAATCTTCAATGTTGATTGTAAATACTTATAATTGCATCTATGTAACATTATGTTAACGATAAGTGCTCATTAGTCATTAACCGACGAATCTATGTTCATGTACAAAACGGCTTCTCATTGGCTTTTTAGGCAAGTAAATTTCTTTTAAACCATGATGGTTTCCTAATTCCTCTTTCAGCTTTCTTCAATCTCCAAATGATATAATAAGGTAAACTAATTAATTAACTAACTTCCATAAGATTTATAATATTTGTATAAATATTGAAATAACTATTATGATATTTTAAATATAAATATTAAAAAAGTTAACAATATTTGAACTGTACATTGATATAAAATCCATTTATCAAACGAGAAAATTATTATTCCAATAAACGATTGCATTTGGCCCATACTTAATGGCATGGGAAAATCGGTGACAAAAATATGCGGTATAACCCGAAATCTCGTGACTATAGAGTATAGACATTGATTAACTGACTTTCCAATTACACAACACCTACTCATACGAACTCGAAATATTAATTTAAGATTCATTAGTTATTTATATAATATTACATTTGATATATCATTAAAGGAATAAGTATATTCTTTCAAATTTGTTGTGCCTATTTTTTATATTTTGTAATTAAATTATATCCTTCTTCAATTCTTATTGGTCTTTTAAATTTTAAAATTACCCATACTATATTGTTGATATAGTAATTAATAATAAGTGTTCAATATATTGTCAAATTAAAATAGGAGAAAAAACAGAATGCGAATTGGGCACTCATCGTTGACTCACCAACACCTGATGAAGAGGGAAGACCCCCCTATCTGCACAAGCTGCGGCACCCAGCTCACAATCAAACATATCATCACAGAATGCCGCCAATTTGACAGAGAAAAACAGGAAGCAGGAGTACCCCTCATTCTCGCCNAAAATAGGAGAAAAACAATCACACAATAATAACTAAGTATCAAATTATAATAATTTGAGTAGTTTGTTTTTATTAGTTATAGTCTGTAGACGCCTTATATGACTCTGTAAGTACTTATCTTATAAAATAACAAATGAGAGAAAGTATTTCTAGAAATTGTTTACAAATAATATTTCAGTTATTGGCATAGTATTAGAACTTACTAGAATAATTTATAAAATTCCATTATTATCTAATACAAATTAGTATTATATTATAAATATGTACCTAAACTTAATATTATGTAATATCATCATAGCAGAACTATACAAAGAGTCTTACAACTATTAGCACATTCATCTTTATGCAGACATGCAGTAATAAATAAACAAATAACAAATTTAGGGCGATTAACAAGGCGAGGGACGACTGTTTAAATGTATGATCAGTAATCATATGCGTATAAAAATCCTATAAATCTACCTATAAAAATAGATATTATGTATTGTATAGTTTCTCAAAACTACTATAAAAATAGTGCATTTTGATATTATACCCTATAGTTGTTTGTATTACATTGAAAATTTAGCTTTCACGTGTTTACAAATGATTCAACAGAAGTGTGAATGCACTATATGTAGGCCTTACAAGTTTACATGCTATAAACAATGATACACGTGCACACATAGTCACACATTCACTCAACTACGCGCACTTTGTAAGTAGTTTTATGTGGAAATCGTCAATTGCAAGAAGATGCAGGGCGGAAGGCGGGAATCATCAAAATCACGAAAACATGTTTTCTTCGGCGTGAGACAAGGTGATAAATATGTTTTTGAAGAATATTCTTAGGTTCTTTTTTATGTATTTTTACAATAACTGTCGGATGTATACGGGATTTTTAAATTGTAAGAATATTACAATATCACTTTCGATAAAAACGTAATGTCTTCGCTGTATTGTCCATTATGTTAGACATTTAGAAACATGCACAAACGTAGAAACTGCAATCATCGGAAATCATTTTAAACGATAGTGATGATACTCCAAATCGTTGAATAAATTAATATTTTTTAAGCAAAAAAAATATTGTATATTGAATATAGCTAATTTATAATTAAATTTGCAATGTATACAATATTATTGACCAAAGTCCAATACAATAATATCATAGTATAGAATCAATTGATTTGGATTTTTTTATGAAAATATCAAATGATTAAAAGTTTATAAAAAATGTTATTTAAACAAATTACATTAATATTATTGCTAAACCCAAATTTATTTTCAGAATTAAAATATCAGTACATTAATGTAACTTAATGTCGTCAATCGTTTAGATAAATTAAGTTTTCGTTTTCGGGAGTTGAATATAAGGTCCTTTCGTTTTAAAGAACTTTAAATAGATACTTATTCCACAAAATATAGAATATTGGCTCAAACAGTCAAACCATTGTATTCAACGTCTTATCCATGTGCAATACAATTTAGTATAAAAAAGAATAAAACTTAATTTTTTGGTCAAATTTAAAATAAATGTTTTATTGTTATAGAAAATATACATAAAAAATCCTTTGCCTATAAAAATAAATACTAGTATATTATATGGTCTAAAATACCGTTGAACTTCCGTATAAATGTTCTAACTATACAGCTTATAGCTTGAGACTATTTTATAAGATTTAAAATGTTTAATTTCTTGCACTTTCCTAATCATAATCATTGTTTTATCACACGATTTATAAACCAAAATTTTTAATTAAATTTGACTTTTGCTTTCATTTCGAGCATCACACCGAACGCTTGTTAATCATACTTAATTGGTTGTGCAACTAGAACAATCCCCAGAAAGTTGCAAAGTCTATGCATTTATTTTTATCACGTCAATAAAAAATATATTTATATGACGTACCTACAGGTTTGGTCACGGTACACGTTGAGGTATACGTCATCCAACACAAATATAATACTGTGCCCACCTGTACCTAATACATTTATACATTTCATTCATACAATCATATCGAATTGGCTGGCTAAAAGTACAAATAGGTGTACCAATGCACAAATAGTATCATGTAGTAGATATATAGATATACGAGTGACTACTCCAAGCGAGAGCAGGGGAAATTAGTTAATGAGTGAAAGAAAGCATCGGTGCGTACCGACTAGAGTACTACGACATTGGGTTAGTCTTGTGTGGCTTGTTGTAAGTACGGTACCGCCGCTTGTAGAAAGTGAAATGTGAATATTTTTACTTTTCAAAACCAAACTAAAATCCCGATAAGACTGAACCAGTGTACACTTTTTTACGTTGTAGGATAGAGTTTGCTCACTAAATACAGTGTTTTGTGCATTTAAAGGATAATAAAACAAATTGTAACGGTAAGTTTAGTTTTTGATATTTTATCCATTAGTAAAATGTTATCGTAAAGATGATTTTATTGCCGTGTGTAGCATTTAAAATGCAGTTACGTGCTGTTATGGAATAATTTCATTAAAAAATCAGATTGGCATTAGTAAAAAAAAGTCAAATTTAACGAACTATTGTTAGCAACACTTATTCATTGGTACATATTAAATTCAACTAATTCTAAATTTACAATATATTATGCTTTATTAAAATAAATTCATATTTCTTTGTTTCTTTATTATTTATCTGTTATGCTCGTATTATATCATTATGATATTATTGATATTATGGCGATTACTGTAGTCATGCCTACACTTAATAATGTGACACACGTGTTGATTTAGCCTACATATAAAAGCATTATATTTATTTATTATAGTCATATAGCCATATTATATTGGTACATATTATTATGCAGACAGAAAATTGTAAAACGTAATTTTTATAAAAATAATACCATTATTTGAAAAACTGCTATTTATGCATACTATTCAGATAATATAATACATAATATACCAACACAAAAATATACGATATTATATTATAGTATACCTTATAAAAGTATTATACTATTATAAAAGTAAATATATAGGTGTAGATGGCACATAGTTATAATATTATTGTTACGGTTAAAAAGGGTAAACGATGTAACAATGGACTATTATTTAAATGTCTTACAATACCGGTTTGGACCCAAAAAAATAAGATGAATATAGAAACCGTAGGGTGCTACAGTCGAAACAAAAACCCGTTTAAACATTGGTTTTTAAGAACACCTATCACACGGATCCCTATTATGATATACAAATTGTTTAAAAAGGATAAAAATAATGTTTAAATCATTAGGTATTACTTGAATATAAACTATACAACATAAATGTATAACGTTACGACGACCGTTACTAACATTATCATGTTCTCATAATATTAACTTATGTCATGTTATAATATGATTCTTTTTTAGAATAAATTTCAGTACACGATGAATTTAAATAACAACCATACTGCAACATTAAAATAATATTATGATTCATTTCTTGTTATAATTTTACCATAATATTGATGATAGAAACATACAAATAAAAATGAAACACCAAAATTATTCAACATGATGGTAATATTATTATAATATATTAAGATTAGCTGTTGGTTTCAACCATGTAAGCTGCAGACAATATATAGATATACCAACCTATTGTACTTCTCACACATCCATAATGATCCGTGTCAGTTATTTCGTACTTCATCAAGTATATAATACAATTATTTGAAGAGAAAAATAATTCCTATTTCGTATTCAAACTAGAATCACATCTTGTTTGATGTAATTTATCAAATTAGATTTGGAAATTAAAAAAACTAAATGGTTTAAAATTATATGTAATCATACAAAAATTAAATAACGAGATCAAATTTTATTAAGTTTTCACATGTGTATTTTTTCTTCTATGTATTAAATAAGTATTCATTTAACCAGACTCAAATGTTATTTTGCCTTACTTAATAGTTAATGTTACTACCCTATTGATATTCCATTTAATTATCTCTCTATTTCTAATTGATTCACATGATATACAATTCACAATTTCACTTATCGAATCTATATTATATTTCTTAAATTTTTAAAATACTATAATATTTATTTTAATGCATATATTTTATATATGATTTTAACTGTCTGTATGATCAATTATTTTAACAAATAAAAAAATTTAAATTTATAAATTTAAATTATATAACAAACTGCTTTTTACAACAATTATTACAGTAAAAATGTACTTTTGAGTTCTTCAGTTGATAAAAAATGATATGTTAACGTGATTAGAACCACAGTTTCATGGATTAGTGGTATGTTTTCACGCTACCTATACATTATTTTTAATTTCAATTACCACGAATGTTCGTGACATTGGCAGAAGCATCCGGTAAACTATAAGTGAAAGTGTGAGAAACTCGTGATAACTACTGATATTTACAATGGCATTAGGTTTAAACATTGAACTGAAAAGCCCAATGCCTTAATGAAAATTGTTTTATCAACAGCAATTTTTCAGTTTGTCTGCTTTTCAATAATATATATTCTTCTTATCATTTCCATTTTTAATTTTACTATGCTATTCCGGAACATTCATATATTTAATCAGATAGAAGACGAAACGGTGCGTTTCACCGTTGGGACCTGTCTAGAATAAGTGTTGCAGAAGGGAAAGTAAACTTCGATTCTAAGGTCAATGGCACTCGGAACGTTTAAGTGTAATGAAATAATCATATAGTGTTTTATTTCTTTCCGACTCGAGTTCATCATATACAATTATATATATGAATTGAGCATTAAAAAAAAAGTATATGGTTCATGTTTCCACGTACGAGTATATAGTAGAAGCTAGTAGATATGTGTTACCTTATTGGCTATGTGTACGAGTATGTTGGAGTATTGA
Organism: Myzus persicae; assembly: GCF_001856785.1. Classification (NCBI taxonomy): domain Eukaryota; kingdom Metazoa; phylum Arthropoda; class Insecta; order Hemiptera; family Aphididae; genus Myzus; species Myzus persicae. Next base: position 164,525 of record NW_019103859.1, read on the forward strand.
TGGGAAAGCTTTAGAGTATTCTGTGTGCTCTAACTTTGTTTTGTTCAGAACGATTGCAAAAAAAAAAAAAAAATGAGGACAAACGCATTAAATATAATTTTCTAAGCAAATTAACATTTATCAATATTTTGAATTTTCCATAGTTAAATCCTCGACAATGAGTGTACTATAATAGATAAAGCTACAATATAACTTGTACTACTAAACATGTGTCACAAACTTATATGGTGTTGTAAATGTTATGCATGTATAATATTCAATATATTCAATAGATTTAAATGTTTGACCTGCTTTTTTAAATACGTATTATGGAATACAAATTTAAATAGACCTAAAATTATTTCAAATGCGTTATAAAACATAAAACTGTCAAATAAATTTAAATATATACATATAAATATGTATATATTTCAATACATATATTATGCAGAAATATAGTTTAAGACTAATCAATGGTACATAATATTACATTTTTTTGCAGATGTGGAAAATACCATTCCTGTTTATTATATTACCTCTTATTGTTAATGGTGCTTCCGATAACAATAATGTTCAAATGACAAGAACATCTATAAAAGTAGCCAGAAATCTGGATCCTGATGCTATGGAAACGTTGGAAGTGAAAACTCGAACGGGAGACATCGCTACCATAGTTGTAAAGAAACGTGATGGTAGACAACAATTTACAGAATCAGCACCCAAACCAGACTTACAGTTGGTGTCAATTAGTAACGAAAATACACCTAGAGTACCAGATCCTGTCGTCATACGATCTGATTCGGTGTATGTTAAAAATCAAAAAGAAGAGGAAGAAAAAAAAGCTAGAAGTCTTTTTCATGTGGATTCCGACGGCATACCTGTCATTACCGGGGTTCGAGAACCCGATGATGAAAATGACACTCAGGTTTGGAGAAACGCAAGAGTTATCAACGGTATTTTAGTTCCAAATACGAATAAAACTAACCAACACGTGGTGAAGGAAGAGTATAAGCCAGTTGCTCCAATGTTCAATGGCGTTTGGCAGGTGTACAAAAAAAAACCTGAGCCAGAAAAGACTCAGCCTATTTTAAACAACGAACAGCAACATTTTACGGCACAACGAGATTCGTATGACGAAAAATATATGACAGACAAGATCCTTGGGTACATAAAGAATATAAACGGAAACATTTTAGGAAATGGCCGTACATCCAGGATGTTGGAGCCAAAAATGGAAGCTCGTGTGTTACATGCACCAAGTATAAGTGTTTTCCCAAATTCTGCTGTCTATTCACCAAAAACAGTATCAAGGTTGTCGTTTGAAGAAAGTGCAAGAACCCCAGTATTGCAGTATGCTCATCCGGAGTTGGGCGTTCAAGCGGCAAAATATGAACCTGCACCTGTTCCTGTAGAAGAAACCCAAAGAGACGGTAGACGACAGCAAGCACTTTCATATTTTGGGCATGATATTCACGCGGATAGGAGTCCTTACGCATTTGAACCTGGCTTAGAAAAAGAATCAAGAGTAAAAGTTCCCAAGAAATACACACCGCATTATAGTTTACCCGAAAAACAGGGAAAATATGGCCCTAGCTACTATGTTAACGACGAAGCATCGTTTTGGACCCTAATGAAAAATAAAATGAGAACAAGTTTCGATAAGATGTCCGATTTAACGAGACCGGTAGTCGATCCATTAGTGGAAGCTACACACAAGATAACAGGAAATTTAGGTTTCGGAAACGGAAACCGCGAACTCACTAATGTGGTCAAAGAAAAGCTTGGTATGGTAGCCACGCCATCGATCTTGTTGCCTGCATTGGGTCTAGTAGCCGGAGGAGCAGCTTTAGGGCTAGGTGCAGTAGCAGTAGGAAGGTTAGTTGATCCAATATTTTTTGAATAAGAATTAATAATATCGTGAATTTAAGCTAAGATGGTAAAGAACTTAAAAATTGTATTCATATAGTTTCATACGATTTTACATATACAACAAAAAATAAACCAATTTGACGATAGCACAATATTTTAAATCGTATCTTGGTTTATTATAACTTACAACATAGTAATTTAAATAGTCAACAGCAAAATGTTGTATACAAAATTTAATAAATATTTTCGTATAAACGTGATGAATTGAAGAAAAACTTGTAGTAGGTATGTAAAACCGTATTTCGTGTTTACAAAAATATTGAGTAAGAATAAACAACACTTAACAATTGCAATAATGCCCAACAAAAATATAGTTCAACTCCACAGTTCATTGAAATCCGAAAAATTACAACACCTTTATTTACAAGCACACATAAAATTGTACCATTCATAAATCGCATGTAATATGAACAATAACGCATGGTTGATTGCATGTGTGTACCTATAGTAATAGTCTTGTTTTGCATTTCCCCGAGTGAAATAATAAAACACACGCAATAGTTTAATATTTTGACGAGATGAAGGAAAAATATAAAAAGAAAAAGTACAAAACATAAATACGGGGTTTCACTTTTTCCGGATAATCAATTGAATAAATATTTAAGTGTACGATATAATATTGACTCCCTCTAAACTGGACAATCGCAGAGAAATCGTTAAAATACGTCCACAGCACCAATGACAGATAGCATGACTGAACATTTTGGTTAAATAAAGTATTAAATAACACACAGAGCATGACATTGAAATCGAAATGAAAACGCTGTTGACGGTTAAACAACACAGGACACGTTTCACTTTCCATCCGTTAGAATAGGACCATCGTTGAATTTATGTATACATGATGCACTAATAGGTTACCGTTACACCTTACTGTTTATATTGCTTTCTATAAGTTATAAAATATCTTAGTTAAGCAAATTATTGAGAGTGTATAAATACAGTCTCGGGAAAAATATCAGCCCACTGATCAGTATAACTGTTTAAACACGTTCGGTGTTTCATTCGGAATAATTTGTATTTTTCCTGTATAAACTATCCGCCTCCATCAATTTTCTATTTTCAATCAAACTAAATATTATGCAGTTATCATGTGACGGTTTAGCTCTATATATAATTGAAAATCAGTTATTATTGCTTTCGTAGAATAGAAACTATTAACCCACGTAACTGACGTACGTATATAATATAATTCATATAATATTGTGTACCTACCTACTCCATTATTTAGAAATGTGTAACTTATATGACGTAATATAAAATTGTGTACATGTAATATTATACATTAGACAACATTATGGTCTATGAAATGAATAAAATATCAAATATTTAAATGTCAATCGTAATAACAATAAAAATATACAAATGTTAAGATGACAAGTGAATTGTATAAAAAAATCAATAAGATTAAAATTGAAGTAAAAATTACTAATGGCATTTTATCATACAGGCAGATATAATATTAAAAATGTTAATGCTATGGTTTTAATAATTAATTCGAAATAACAGTTATTGTCGAAATATTTATACGGTACCTACATAGAATTTATTACAAAAGAAATTTAAAAAGTGGAATACCAGTTGGTACTCTTCAAAATTTAAATTTTAGTAGTCCTAAAATATTCATGATGTTCATATTATTTAGCTTTAAATAAATCGTCATTCATCGGTCAGCTAAATTGTTATATTATGTTTAAAACAAATAAATTGAAAATTTTAATAACAATCAAAATTAACACAAAATATAAATGCATAAAAGTAGATAATATATGTATACAATTTATCAACAATTATAATAAATATTATTTTACACATTTTGCTATATTATTTAAAAACTGTCCTATTGTAATTTCTTTACTTAAGTAACACATCCTTTGCGTAGTTTGTCTTTCAATGTATTTTTTTTTTTTAGTTTGAATTTTTAGCTTAAGAATTATCTGTACCTATATTTGATCTAAGCAATTTCGTAATTACACATATCTTACCCATGTATGTATTTTATTTTATACTTTGGGAAACCTTCGGGTCGTACCAGTATGGCAGTTTTTTGTTTAGATACAAGAACATTTTAATGTTAACATAATACATTAAATAAATATCCGTTTGTAATTAACTCTTAATATTGTAAATCAAAAATAATAACAATAGGAAATTGTATTATAAAAATATACATATTTTAATCAATTAATATTAATACTTAATTTTATGTATTACAGATACCTCGATTATGACGTGGTAAGAATGAGAAATAATGATGATATAATAGATTTCCAAAGATCATTAAATGGATCATATCAACCAATTTTCATCCAACCTGCACAAACAGAAAACAAGGCTACTAAAAATGAAAAAGAAACTGAACCTCTAAGTAGAAACAGAAGGTCGGTGTATTATACAAATGGAAGACCATACACAAATCGTAAAATTAGAAAAGTAAAATTAACTCTAAAAACACTATAGTAACTTGCACCATAGTTTCCTCTTAATTATTATAATAGTAAATAATTAAATAGTTAAATATTTATAAGTATAATATTATATAGTATCCAGTTGGTATTATATTTAAATATAACAATAACTAAGTAATATTAAAATTAAATAGTGGTCATAATAAGTATTTAAGAAATATATTATATTACATTATTTGGAATAGGTATGTATAATTATTTATAAATAACTTATTTGTTCATCTGCAAAAATGTGTTATCCTATGTATTAAATATTTATATTTATAATATGCAGACATATTATATACTTTAGTGATTGTTAATTATTGTTATATTGTGTATTTATGACTTTATCGGGCTTAACCTAATGTATTATATTGGTAAACCGTAATATATTTCATATTTTCTATCACCACGAATATAGTATAAAGTATAAAAAGCCAAATTTAATCGTAGGTACACGAAGTAATGTACACTAAGTAATTTTAATTTTTAAATGACTTATTGTTATAAGTTATTACTGATTTTATTTATATATTTTATTTAAATAAATTTAATTAAAACACATATTTTGTTATAGTTTTATAGTTTGTATATTTATAAATATATTTGCAAACTACTATTAATTGTGTTTCAAAAGTTAAATCAATAAATTTAATCTATCATGATAGATGGGTATTTAAAAATCCTTCAACCCTTAGTTTAAGTAAATTATCTACATAATACGAGAGTAATATAAATTCTCATATAGTTCACTAGTTTACAGAGGATGATACTTTTTCCATTTTAGTTTATTTTAGCTACCTATACTGTACGCCTAATGCATATGGAGTTCACAGGCTACAGAACTTTCAAGAATACTCACAGTTTTTTTTAAACGCAACTTAAAAAAAAAAACAATGTACTAATTCATATTTAATTTCAATAAATAAAATTTATATAGGTACCTACCAACAAGTAGGTACATACAAATATGTACTTTGTTTATTACTTATATATTATTAGAATTTTTAATGAAAATCGCTTGTTGTTATATTATTACTGCAGAAAAATATAATGTATTTTAGCTAATATAAAATTCAAATGATTAATTGAATACAAATCATGATTTAAAAAAATTCATTTCAATTTTGTACATTTGTACTATTTAAAATAACTTTTTTATTTAATATTTCGTATCTATGTATTATGGACATTATTATTTAAAAAAAACATAATTATAATAATTGTCATCAGCAATCGTTCATTTATGATCTTTATAAGTAGATGCGTAATTTGATAAAAAATATCATAGCATTATACAATAAGAGTAAAATGAAATAAATGTATTAAAATATACAATAATTAAAAATTTCAAATGCATTCTTTCTCATTTTGGAAGACTTTAAGTATTCTAAGATTGGCATACATAATATCTCTATCTGGATATAATAATCAATAGGAGGGAGTCGTGGGTTACTGTGGTAGTAAGCATCTACGACTATGCTAACCAACATGCCACGAATTTCAAACGTTATACACTCAAAACAATTTTTTAAGGAAAAAAGATACCTGGCTATAAGAAATAAACAATAATAACATAAGAATAATATATTGTATTTATATATTATATTCAATATAGGTACCTTTAATTGGCTATTAGTTATTGGTTACCAACTGCATAATTCATATACCATATTATGTATATTGTATACATAATTTAAACTTTTGTTTCATGAAATAACTTTGAATATTAGGTTAATTCGAACACTCGGCACAAATAGATAAACACAAAATTGTATAGGTACTCAATTGAAACGTTAACTCTTCTCAATAATGATACCTTCTCGACATATTAGTATTTTGGGTAGGTCCTAAAAATCAAAGAAGCTACCAAAAATCTATATCTAGATGTTACTGACTTTCTACTACAAAAATTGGAAAAGGGGTTTATTAAGTTTTTTTTTTTACATCTATTTAACATTCCAACACATGTTTCACTCTCTTTTTCCTATTCTTGGCAGTTAACACATTTTTAACTAGGTAGTTAAACATTAAATTCAAATGAGCAATAACCGATGTATATTCACCAACTGCAGTATTTTAATATTCAGTAAGTTGTAATTATTTAAATAGTGTCATAAAAATAAAATAGGTAATGTATGCAATTAATAGTTTATATAGCCATACTAGGTTTAATTTTAAAGTTTGCCAACACGGCAAAAACATAATAATACTATATTCTATAGTACTAAACTAGTATAAATATATACTATTGAGCAAAGGTTATAGTATATAAATATATAATGTCGAATCAAAATTAAAATTAATAGATCAGACATAATAAAAATTAAAAGGTATTGTAAAAATATGTTTGATGTAATATTGTTATTGGTAATGAAATACACTAAATTTTTATAATTTCCATTTTTTTTTTTACTATTTATTAGATAAGTAGTTTAATATAATAAACAATTTATTATATGATAAATAGTGATCATTATGCTTCAAAATATACTTTATAGCATTCAAGTAGAAGTTTAAAAACATTTAAATGAAGATTAAAAATACAGAGAAAAGGGATATTATATTATTTCATATTAATATACTACTCTAACCCAATTTATGATGATCAATGTGTAATAATATGCCTTTCTTAGCTCGCTTGTCGGGTTTCGGTGAAATTTCTTGACGTCATAAAAAGTTAATTGAATAGATACAATACGAAAGCAATTACGAGAAATAATTATAATTTTTCCGAATAGATATATTTTATACATAACAAAATTGATTGTTAGATATTTTTAAACATTTTTCTAAAGATTGTTATAAAAAGTAAAGTTATCTATTTTGAATTTCGAATAAATTATTTACTCAGTTGATTGAATTTAAATTAGGTACCAAATTTAAATGGTTTTAAAAAATTGTTTTAGACTATAAAATTCCAAAACGTACACCATTAAATAGTACATACCAATAATAGCATCTGCATGACTGCATGTTCATAGTATATAATCTAGCTTCTATACTTTGAGTCATGGACACAATAATATGGTGACACAAATACACAATAATAACAAAACAGAGACAACGGAATAATATCGTTTTATAAAGACCTAGGAGTGAAAGGATATTTATTATTTACTATCGTATTTTAAATTGATAAAATAATATATTGGCAGATGAAATCACAATAATAATATTGAATCTGATTGAACGAATTCCTCATCTTCGTTGTTGAAAATACTAAAATATATTTCTCTATAGACTATAGCAGTGGTTCTCAACCCATGGGCCGAGGTCCACTTGTGAACCTCGGGCAATGTGGTACTGGGCCTCGGACACTGGTCTCTAAACCTTAAGGGTCAGCACATTTTAATTGGCATCAAAATCCAGATTTTTGTATAATTTTATACACGTCGATATTTTATCTATCATCTTATCTGTGTGTGTTTATATTTTATACCTGTACATTAGGTAAGTATAGTATAGTATATCAGGTAAGTATAGTAGGTACCTTATGCCTAAAAGTTTTTTTTTACATAATTGGTGGTCCGCAGTTCCGCACAACTAAAAAGGTTTGGAACCGCAGGTCTATAGTTCTATAGTTCTAAATCTAAACATACATTAATTAACCATTGAATAATTTTTTTACAGTTTTAAGAAGTCTTGAAAAGTAACTATTGTTTTATTTTAGAAAGTGGTTACGAGTCTGGGTTATTCTTGAGAGAAGCTGCACATAAAAGCTCCCAGAAAACTCAGTTATTGATTTATTCATAAAAATCCTATTGTTCCTAGTTGCATCTAAATATCTAACTAAAAATTTGAACGAATAGTTTCTCTGCTATAAAAAATGTTTTTATACTATAAGTACAATAGTTCTTAAAAATTATTATTTTACAAACAAAATATATGTTATGATATGCTTGGATAATTTTTGAAAATTATAATTATTCTTAGATAATATTAATTACTAACATTTTCAAACTATTATTGCTTCATATTATTATCTTCCAATTGCATTACTATGGATCTATTATCCTTACTAAATAGTAGGTACATCAATAGCTAGGTAATTGTTAAATAACTCAAAAACTACTCGTTCGAATTTTCATTTTGATAAGTCTATACTTATGTCTAAATGTTATGAAAAATTATCCACTGAGACTGAATATTTTATTGTAGAGAAGGGAGGTTCTCCTTTAAAAAACAGAAGTGTGTATTCTTGTAAATCTCCACTGGACACTCATTAAGTAGATACGTATAGTACCGAAAACCTAAATGCTTAAGAATGTTAAAAAATGATCTTGGTGTAGATATAGCCATATAAGTACCTCGTAGAGTGTTAGTTACAATCGAAAATTTCAAAAATCAGATTTTGAATAAATGCGAAAGGTATTAATGAAAAGGGGTGAAAAATTAACATAGAAACCGCATCGAATGTGCATTAAACTTAAATTAATAATAATATAATGTATAAATATCATTATTAATAAAATGTATCATATTTTCCATAACGGATTTCGCTTATAAATTAAATAATTACGTAACTCATTTTAAAGTTGTATCACTCTCGCTCGGGCATTGTGGTATATAGGTGCGCGTCACATGGGTAGGTACTCGCAGTCGTACGTCGCATACATTATATGCATTCATTAAAATTCCATTCACCGAAATGATTTCTTTTTAATGAATAATAATATTATTTTATGAATTATGAATGTAATACCTATTACCAACTAATATTTAATAGTAATAAATTATATTATTATTTATTAGTTTATTGGGTAGGTACAGTATATTACGTAATCTTGCATTCGTGAACATCTACACACAACGGAACTATCTGTAATATCATAGGTATCCGTATCCGTTTCTTGTTATGAGTATTAATATAGGTGCCTTCATATTGTAATGCAATAATCATAGTAGTCACGGGTTACAATATCCGGTCAGATGTAATCGGAATCGAATAGAAAGTGATTTTTTGTTTATTTATGTAAGTCATTCATGTTGAGTGTGTGTAAGTCGTATACAATGACCAAACGCTTTTCATCCATAACAACTTAAAGTCTTAACTTATAACTTACGATGTAGATGGGTTATTTAGAGTTGGTACCAACGAGTTGTATTCATTGGAAATTTGAAAGCTTCAGCTAAAAGGGGGGGGGGTTATAATGGCTATCACCTTTCTTACTTATATTGTAGCCTTTTACAATTTATGTTTGTTTTTAAAGTTAATTTTTCTGTAACACTGTTCTGACTACATTAATATTAATACAATTATAAATTAATGATTAAAATGACTTAAACGGTAATTTTAATAAATGTTAATTATATTTTGTTGTTGTTAATGTGTGGTTAAAATTGTCTATCTATAACCTCTTAAGAAGTCGTTTTTCAAAGAAGATGTATTGTTACCTCCAACGATGAATCAACGTAATGGCAAATTTTACATTCAGAATAATCCAATTTATACTGTTTTAGAGTAATTGCAAATTGTAGTTTGATTTCTTACTATATTTAGAACTAATAATGTTATAATATAGCTAATAACCATCATAAAGGGACCCAATCAGATTTATTTTCTAATTTCAAAACAGGGTTACATACATGATAAGTGCCCCATCAATATTCAATGTTATAGTATTATACTAATTACTAGGGCAGAGGACTTGTAGCTCTAAAAAAATCACCAAACATACAATAAAATGTACAAAATATGCATTAAAAATATGTATTTTAAAATTACTATCTATATTATTATGCATTAAAAAATAAGATTATTTGTATGAATATATTTTGTTTAAATTTTGATGTCAGAAACCGATGTCCCCGTGGCCCGGGTTAATAATATCGTATACAGTGAATAATATCTGTACATAAATACAATTAATAACCAGAAAATAAATCTAATCGTGTCTCTAGGAAAAACATGCCTGTGGGAACAGTCAACAACCATATTAATATGATAAAAATTTTAAATAATTTTAAATTCAACATCATTTTGGTTGTATATTAAATATTTAAATTAAATAAAAACTTTAAAAATATTGATAAAATGAAAAATTACTAAAAATATGCATCTTAACGTATAGAATTGAAGAAACATGCACTAAAACCAAAAAAACTCGAAATATGCATTTATATTATGCAATATACAATTTCGAAACTAGCTTTGTTTCAGCATTAAGCGTATTTGTTTCTTACTCTGATATTTTTGTAATCGTGCAAAACAAATATGCAATTATGCAAATGCTACAAGTCTTCTGCCCAACTAACTAATAATGTGCATTTACACAAGTACAGATTTCAATTGAAACTATAAACAAATGTCACACCAGCCCACCAATTTTCTATTGACAACACTTTTTCCTCCATGAGGCATGGAATTCTGCATGAATAATGATTATTATGACATCTTGCTTATCATGATATCCAATGTGGATATTATATATATATTTCTTGATGATATCATTCTGTTATCAAATATTATTATTATTATTATTAATTATAATATTATATTGTAATCTAATCTCACATTATTAAAATTATTCCCATTTCCAAACTACATTAAAAAATAACTGTTCGCAATCGGTCGACTCTCGACCTGTCAAGGTATTTAAAATTTAATAGTTGTAAGTACTAGACCGCAATCAAGACATTTCCCAGGTGAGAACAGCGATCATCAACAAAAAAATGTCATTATTAACTCAACATTCGTTCTATTGTCATCGAATTCCACACAAGTGACTAATAATATTTTTACTATTGTTTATACAGTTATAAATCTAGTTCTCAGAAATATGTACAAAAAACCGTCTAGTCCACTATATGCCAATGTTTCTGGAGTGAAGTACAAGAGTGAAGAGTTGACTCCCCAGAATGAACCCACTTACTACAATACAGTAACAAATAAAATGCCACAACCTTCCCAGGGCATTTATAGCAATGTGAACTACCATGAAAAATCCAACAACATATATTCTAACATTGCTGAAACAGGCAAACCAACTTATAAAAATACTCAATATCCATTATATGACAATCTAAAACCATTAGGTTTGTTATTATTTATTTGTACATTATTTTAATTTAATTTAATGTTATTATATTTATTTAAAGTAGGTAAAGATAACATACACTGCCCTCCATCTCCAGTAAGTTCTAGTTACTCTGAACTTCAAAAAGCAGTTAGTTACGAAGATGATGCAAAAGATTTTGATAATTCTTCTTCTCAGGTGAGTAGGCAATAAGATAGGTATCACTGCATTAATCATTTGTATTTTAATTGTTATTTCTTATAGGCATCAAAAATGTATGAATCAATCTATGAGCCTATTAATGCTGTCCGTCCACCTAGTGAGTTATCATCTACATATTCAATGAGCAGTCTTTCACAGTCTATTACCACTCGTGAACATGAAACCGAAGTTGATTCTTTAACTGATCTCCTTGTAAATTCAATGTCTGTCAATGATGGTAAAAAAAGTTTGGACAGTAATGCAAGTTGTTTAGATTGTAAGTATCTTTTATAGTTGTATATTTTATAATATTATTGTTTACATTAATTAAGAGTTAATAATTTAAATTATTAATAAAAATAACCATTTTATTATATATATTTAGGGAATTGTACTAAATGCAATGAAAAAGTAATGGAAGAAGGTCTTGGATGCACGGCAATGGGTAATATTTATCATATAAAATGTTTTACCTGTACCCATTGTGGCGATCAATTGGAAGGAAAACCATTTTATCACATTGATAACAAACCATATTGTGAAGAGGGTTATTTGGTAAGTATTAACTTAATTATAACATGAACAGTTAACATTGTTACTATTTATTAGTTATTAGTTATTACAGTTTTGAATATAATGCTATATCATGTAATCCTGTAATATTTTATATTAATTTAACATTGAGTGATAACAAAACTTGTAAATAATTTCTAATAGTTAATTATTTTCAACAAATTGGTGTAAGAATCATTTTCTACTTGTTAAATATGATACATAACTGTGTACTAACATTTCATTGATTGTCCCCTAGTATAAATTATAAATAAACATGCATTAGAAACATAGAAATTAATTCTTGTATAAAAATAAATCAGAGATGGGGAATATTTTTCAACTAAATAAAATCTGATAGATGATAATTTCTGACTATTTTTATAAGTCAAATAAGCCATGCAGCGTTCGCAATATCTTGGTGATATTATAACAATTACATTTTACACACAAGTCGCCTATGCCTTTATTCATCAATAAACAGTTTACAATATTTTCTGCATTTTTATAATGATTATTTATTTTCTTTAATGTTTTAAATTTTCCATTCTTTAGTTTTGTTATAAATTAATATTTTTTATTTTCTGTTATTAATGTATGTATGTATGTTTATATACTCGGCGAACGTTAAGATCATGACCAGTCGCGACTTAACGTGCGCCAAGTATATTTATGTATGCATGATATTTAAATATAATAATTGTATTTGATAGCAATTAAAACAAATATTTTTAGATTTAATTTGTATTGTACTCAGGATACACTGGAAAAATGTTCTGTTTGTCAAATACCAATTTTGGATAGAATCCTGAGAGCCACTGGACGCCCATATCATCCACACTGTTTCCGATGTATTGTATGCTCTACATTATTAGATGGTATACCCTTCACTATTGATGCAGCCAATCAAATTTATTGTATTGATGACTTTCACAAGTAAGGCATCTTGTATACTCTGCACACATATATATATAATAATCAAATTTATAAAGATATCTGAATATTTATCAAGTAGGCAGATAGGTGGGTTGTTCATATTGTTTGGACAATAAAAGAACAGTAGTAGTAAATAAGTAGAAGTTTTGCATTATATAAGGATTATTGATTATGATTTGAAAAAACAATATCATTTTCTTTTAATATTATTAAGATCAAAAAACATGGATTTGCTCGTATAAAATGGTCACATAAAATATAATCAATTTATTTTCTTAACAAAGATTAAAAATGCAGAAAATTGATTAAAACATTTGAGAGTATGAATATTTTTTCTATTTTCATCAATTTCTGTATAAAAATAAAATAGTTGAATAATAAATGTTAAGATGTTAAATATTTATTACCGTTACTTTTAAATGAGTGCATATTATAAACTCAATAAATATTAACACAATTTTTTGAATAGGAAATTTGCTCCAAAATGCAGTGTATGCCAATTTCCTATTATGCCAGAGGTTGGTCAAGATGAAACAGTCAGATTTGTTGCATTGGACCGAAGCTTCCATGTACAATGTTATAGATGTGAAGTCAGTTAAAAAAATTATCTTTAATAATTTTTTATTCAATTTCATCTTATTTTACATAAATTTGTAAATTTATTTTTCTAGGATTGTGATACTTTATTAGGATCAGAAGCTGAAGGTAGAGGATGTTATCCATTAGATGACCATGTGTTGTGCAAAAGTTGTAATGCTAAAAGAGTTCAAGCTTTAACATCAACCATGATCACCGAGCTTTAAGTAACGCTATACTCCATTCCAAATAAGAGCATACCAGGTGGCAAACAAAAACCAGTCAAATTCACGCATGCATACCCACTAGGCCATTTCTGGTACTGTGTGCACAATAGTGTCAACAGTACCCAATCACAAAACAATTATACTTTGTCGGGGGGAAGGGGGGGGGACATTGTTTCGTGGCCCTATTGTATGCACTGCGGTAGAACACTCTTATTTGGAATAGAAAATACGTCAGGACTTCATAAGTTAGTATTTTTTTAAAATAAACATTAACCAATAGTTATTAAATAAAATATTAGTTACTTTTAATATTTAATAGAATAAATTAAGTTATTAGTTCAGAGCTTGTAAGTTCATGCATTTGCATATCAATCTTGCTAAGTTCTATTTAATTCTAGATGATATAGAATTTCATCCATTTCAAGTTACCAAGGTTACCAGTGTGTGAAGTTTTATTTTGCATATTTTTGACTATTTTGCATAAGCATGTGTTTTTCCATTTTATTGGGCATATTATTTATAATTTTTTGAGGTATTTCTATTGATATTATATTAAGCATAAGCATGCATTTTTTTAGTTGTATAAAATACATTTCTTAAAATATTTCTTGCTACATCAAAAATTACTTATGATTTCTTTTTTTTCTAAATCCACATAACTTTAGATTTTTAGTGCATTTAAATGCATATTTCTGTACTGTTCAAAGCATTTTCAAAAGTTGGTTTTTCGGCTGGTTCATAATGAATAAGTGCATGCATTTTTAGGGTGTGAACTTGCGAGCCCTGGTTATTACATATAAATATATATTATAAAACAATTACTAGTATTATTTGTTTATTGTATTTTTTTCTTTTTACAGATTCCTAAATTGGATTCAGCAATCAAATACATGAAATTGGCTACCAAAGTTTGTAATTGAGAACTCTATTTAGGAGTTAAATAATAGTTATTAAAACACCAAAACCATCTTATTTATCCATCATAATCATGTTTTAATTATGTGATTTTTATATTTAAAGTAGCTGCTTAAAAATTGTTGATAAATTAGTTGATGGTTTTCACATTTGCAACTAGCATGTTAGTATTATTAAAATATTTTAGAACTATTACAATTATCTGATAATTCCTTCTTTTTCTAACTTTTCTATTTTTTTATTTTTTTTTTTACTCTATCAATATGAGCCATTATATATTGTAATAATTGTCATTCCATACTACTGTTATAGTAATACTTTTATATTTTAAGATTGTTCTAATTGTTGACCACATTCTTTGCTAGTCTATTACTGATAGTAATTTTGTAATACAATTCTCAAATTTTTAAATTATTATGTATTCATTACACATAGTTATATTAATTTTAAAATAAAAACTTTTTTTTTAAAGGTAAAAAATCACATCAATAATATAAAATATTTTATATTGGTGTACAAAAAAATATATTTAACATTCTTGTTGATTTAGTCAATTTTATATCTTAATACATTATCTATTTATATTAGATTATTAACTAATGCGTTTGAAGTGATATATTTAACTGCTATTATTGATAATATTATTCTCACATTATACCACATTATTTATATCTATTATGTTCTAATGTATACTAAAATATATGTAGCCTAGAAAGTGATATAATAGCTATTAAAAAATAAACATTAATTAACCTGCAGAGCATTGTGTATTTTATATATTTCATAAATATTATGCATTTGTTAAGCTCGTTATTCACAACCTACGTTATTAATTACTTATTACTAATTTTGGGGGCCAAAATTAAAAGAAGGAAATAATGAGAATTTTTATGCAAAACCAATTTTTAACAAAATCGATTTTATTTTTGTTGTTGAAACGCTAAAACGTATAACCGATACTTAAAATAAATACTTTAAATTTTCACCAAATGTTTATATGATCATTTGCCATACATGATATAACATTTTCTAAATATTTTGGACTCTTTTTGAGCAATTTATAACTATGAGAAAATAGCGATTTTATTTACCTGTGTTTTTGTTATTTAAAAATATTCGTGGGTATTTTAAACTTTTAAAATACTTATGTCCAACTAACTTCGAAACTAATTCTGACCGGAAAATTCTGACCTCGCCATGGATTTTAATGTACTCATCTGCATAAGTTTAAATAAAAGAGTGTCCGCGGTGAAGTAACATAGTTCCGTGTTTTTATATGCCCTTATAACTTAAGAAGGTAATATATTATATAAAACTAATTTGAATGAGATGTTTAATCATCATTCATCAGTGTTACAGGGTTCAGGCTATACTAAAGAGTGTACAATGTGCATTTGCAGCAATTTTTAATGTAAGTCATGCATTTATCAGAATATTTATTTTAAATTTTTAATGAAATCGAATATTTATTTATTATTTTCTATACAGAATAATTGTACACAACAATTCAATATTCACGTCTTTGATTAATGTTCAAGTTCTTTCTGTTTGAATGTGTGGCCCATTGATAGGTACTTCAAAAGTAGTATAAGTATTATGGTACCACTATACCGATAGCCGATAGGTGACTTAAATGGAACCATCGATTCATTAAAAAAAAAAATGTCCACACTTTTTTACAGTATTATGTGATATAAGTACCTTAATAGTAAATATGTATACACAATATAAATAATAAACAATATTGCATTGTCACATACCTATTAGGAAGGTACTATCATAGTGTTGAATGATCATAATTTGAACACTAACCGCTTAAATCGAAGTGTAGTATACTATTAACAAGACAATGAACTCTATGAGTACCTACAGGGCAAGTTATTAACTGAAAGCTATCATAAAATGCCATGTAATGACTGAACAGGATCAGTGGCGCTAACACGTAGTTAGGGATCACAATCCTCTCCGGAAAAATTCCTTTGTGATTGGATTTCAATGATGTATAATTGATATCTAAATTACATTTCGTTAGGACATCATTTTAAAAACTCATTCTAAGTTAAACTTGTATTATATATTTATTTTATTTTACAACGATGAGTGTTTTTATATTTATTTATATTTTATATATTTTTTTGAGTCTGTCATCACAGTTTATTACAGTAAAAATGCTTCGATTTTCTTCAACCACAACTTTTCTGGTAGGAAAGTGAATCTAGTTGGTGCATTCGGGAGGAAAACAATTTTTAATTCCCAATAGTTTTCAAAAGCAACAGGAAAAACAAACAAAAAATTAAGGAAAACCGGGAATTTTCACACAAAACTATTTTTCGAAAAAATCGATTTTGGTTTTTAGTGTAATTCTAACAAAAATGACCAAAAATTAAATTTCATTTTCATCACAATTCAAAATATTTTGAATTGTGTTGAACTATTTATAGGCATATGAAATTTTCGATTATTATTTGTTTTTTTTAAACTAAAATCGATAAAAAAATTTTCGCCACGTCAAAAACTTGTAAATGTAATACTACTAATTCCTCTTAAGTTGTTGTTAATGGAAATTTAAAAAAAAGTTGAGTGTAAATTCACAAGACATTTTTTATGAGCTTTTAACATAGAATTTTGACAAAATTCTTAAAAATCACGAAAATCAGCGAATTATAATTAGTTAAAACTTTTATTTTTATAGTTAAGATTTAAAAATTCATTTATTACAAGATTCCTTACAAGTTTTTCTACCTTTAATACAATTTCTATCGGAAAGTCAAATTAAATTTTTATGAGCGTTTGAAGTTTAAATTTTTTTAACATTGGTTATTCACTCGATTTTTCTTGTAGCGATTTTCTTATTTTGTTGTAATTCGAAAACGAATAACTGTAGACACTTTAAATTAACACCAAATGTTTATTTCATCAATTTATATGCGTGATAACATTTTCAAAATATTTTGACTCGTTTTCAGCTGTTGATTGATATTTTCAAGGATTTTTTCTATAAATGTCAATACAATTTTATTGGTTGGGTCAAAAAGCATGAAAATTGAATACAATTACTTTTGATATATTGTTACAACAGCAGTTGAAAAATATTAAAAACACATAGCACGATTTTGTTTGATAAGCATTTAAAGTTCAAATGTTGGCAATATTTATCAAATTGAAAATTGAAAATTACTTTTTAGTTAAAAATGTATAAAATAATTTCAATTTTTATAGTTAAGAATTGAAAATTTAAAACAAGGTTTCACTTAAGCAGTTTTTCCGTAAATAAAAAAAATATTCTAAAAAATATATGAATGCAGTTATTTTTACAGACATTTTAAGTTCAAATTTGGATAAGATTGCATATTAACACAAAGAATAACGTTTATCATTTCGTTGTAACCGCGGTAAGTAATAACAATATAAAATATCCTAAACTGACTATACCGTCTCCGCTCAGAATGGTTTTTCGTAAACTATGATTTGATATCATTGAATTCAAATTTAATACCATCCATTGCAGCGACCTCTTAAACACCCAATGTACCTACAGCAGAGCGACATCCACTTACCCTATTTTTATGATTATATGATTCGTAATAAATTTGACAAAAACCCACATGGGTATTACATATTTTAAATATATATATTATGTATACATATACATGTATTTATATACTATGTAATTCACCAATACTACATTAGTGAGAGTAACATAAATAATTGGATCAATTTTCTGTGAACAAACATTGTCTATAACAATAGTTATAGTTATAATGTTATTACACTTATTTATACCTTACATTTTAAGAATTTACTTTTTTGTCACATGGTGTATCAAAAATATATCGCTTTGGGACATACAGCTAGTGTCCAAATATGGCCCTGACAGTCAGGGTTCCGACTTTCCAAGACACTTGGACACGCGTTATTATCCGTTTGTGTGGGTGAGTTTAAGCAAAAACGATCAACAACGTTTTGTGCGCAGTGGAGAAAAGAATATATTTAGTGAACGAGCGTTTCCGCATTGGAAAAAATGAAGCGAACACGAAATTGGAAAAATAAGAAAATCAGTCAATTTTTTATTCATTGGTACACATATTGTTTTTATATATATACATAATACATAATTACTTACAAAACTATATGGCACAAATATTATGTACAATCGCGAAACACGTATCTTTGTATACACATATACGTCTACGACTATAATATCATATGTATATATTTATTTATAATAGGTATCTTATGTATATGAAATTTGTACATATCGTTAAAATGTTTTTTACAGAACGCGATTATATTATAATACTTTTTTTCTATTATCGTAATAATAATAATTACACATGTACACGCAGTAAAATTACTTAAAACTATAAAAATATATATATATATATAAAAAAAAGGGATTCGAAAGAGACAGGAATTTAAATACATAAAAATAATAATAATTAATAATAATGGTGACTGCTCGGGGGACGGGGAATAATATTTTGGACTAGCACCGTTTGCGTCGGCCCGGCGCGACTTATTAATCATTTGTCAATACGGTCGCGGCGGTCGTTGTCGTCGTTGTGGTCAGACGTACTCTTCGGGAGACTTTGGCGACTGTCGCGACGACGATGTACCTTCGCCCGTTCTCGTCGCCACGGAGTCGGCGGCCGACTGACCGCTGCCCATGCCGCCACCGACACCGCCGCCAACATGGTGATGGTGGTGGTGCATGCGGTGATCGTGATCGGTGTACGGCGAAGACGGCGACGGCGGCTGCATGATCGGCCTCATGCCGTTGTTGGACGGGGCCCAGTTGAGCAGGTAATCCCAGCCGAGCCCCACTGGTATGCTCGACGACTCGGACGGGTTGTTGTTGGGCGTCCGGACGTTGCGGTACATTGGGCCGTCGTCGTCGGACGCCACCAGCGTGCTCAAGGAGCCCCTGAACGAAGAGTCGAACGTGTCATACCCCGCGGCCGCCTGCATTTGTTCCTGTTGCTGGTGCTGTTGCTGTTGCTGGTGTTGGGCAGCCATGACGGCGGCGTCGGACGACGACGACGACGAAGGCGGCAGCTGTGACGGGAGCGGCAACCGGCGGCGACGCTGAGAGTCCCGGTCCGACGACCCTGACGCGCTCTTGCCACCGCTGCTGCCGATCTTGTTGAATATTACGTCGCTGAGCTTCTCGCCCGACACGCTGTTGTTATCGTACTCAATTTCTGAGCACGTGAACGAGTCGTTGCCGCTCTCGTCCGACGACGTTGACGTACCGGTGTCGTCGTCGTCATCGTCGTCGTTCTGCCGGTGATGCTGCTGCTGGTGACGGCGAAGGTGTGCGTGGTCGTCCACCATTATGTTGGCCGGCCGTCCACCGCTGCCACCTGTCCCGGACACCACGTCCACGGTGCTCCCAAGGCTGGGTGGTCGACCGTGCTGCTGCTGTTGCTGTAGCTGCGACTGCGACCGACCGCCACTGCCCACGCCGCTGCCGCCCCCGCCACTGTTATTGCTCCCGACCACGCCGCCGCCTCCACCGCCGCCGCCGGACATACCACTGCCCGACAGGCTGTGACCGCTCATTACCGGACTGTTCAAGCTTCGTTCGCTGTTGCTATGCATAGGACAGTCTTTGCTCACCACGCCCGACGACGATGTCGCCAACAGTGCTGTCTGAAGAGGTTTACCGCTTATGTCCTGCACACAAAAACAATTGATCGGGTTAATATCTACCGTCTTGGTTCGCATCATAACATTCTACAGAAACTATAAAAATATGCACGAAAAACGTGTAATAGGAAAGTTTTTATGTAAGATGTACTCACACCTAAGTAATAAATCATAATTGAGATCAATTAAAATATGGACACTAAAAACTAGCAACAATTAAAAAGCATCCATTTTATGTCCACTGTAACCGGGTCACCTGTAACCTGAGAATTGTACTCATGTGATATATATTTCAGCCCCTAATCCAGGAAAATATTAAGTATAGGTATAAATATAGTACATTTACCTAAGAGTAAAATGTTCCTATACTGTTAAAATTATTATATTTATTAATAAAAAAATCGTCATAAAATACTAATTACTTAATATGTATAATATTAAACATAACAAATAGTCATACTATAGCATAGTATTACTATAGTTGGTTTATAAAAATATGACATAATATGCGTGTTTACTATATATTCGATCTGGTGAAGATGAGCTTATTTGACTATATAAGACCAAAAGATAAAAATAACTCTAAATTATTCTTCAGGTTCTAACGCAGTATAAGATACTAATATAATCTAATTCACCAAAAATTAAAATGTATGAAAATATAAATGTAACTTTGGTGGAGAGTTCTGTGGCATATGTAGGGACTTAGGACCTTTTAAAAGTGGCTATTTAATATTTCGCTGGGTATTTCATGTATAAAACAATTCAGTATAGTCTGACCATTGTTAAAACGAATTAAGTGAATAACGCGTTTTTAGCAGCAGTCCGATTGGTATAAAAAGATTGCGTTTGCATTTAAAATATAATATTATACTGTATCGTATTACATACGATTGAAAAATTGATGCATAAGCTATTAATGGTATTGAAATTTCACCTCTGGGCCAATTTTTTCTACTGACATTTTACCTCTGATAAATACATTATTTAATTAAATTTTAAATTTTACTTCCTAAAATTTAAGTGAGGAAATATTCACTAAACAAATTTTGCCAAAGATAAATACCCATCAAAAAAAATTTGCCGTCCCCCCTCCAATCACGGTCGGGAGGGGTATATCGTATATCATGTGCTAATAGAATGATACCCAGAATAATATTACAGATTAATTTTATACACCTGAATATAGTGAGTATAGGGTACACCTTATTCAAGTATTCTACTACAGGACTCGTTATCCTTACATAATACGTGTATGTATATACATCAATAATTGCTTTCAATATTTTAATAATGTGCGTTCTACTATCGTATATTAACGCCATTGCACTACTGCAACTTATACACAGATAATATTGCCATATTGGTTTAGTTGGTTGGTTATATATATATTATTTTTTCGCTGATTTTTAATGTCCCAGTCCATTAGTAAAATAATGACCCGACTATATTTTCCTGGACGTATTATTATAAGTGCAGTCTGCGCGTATAAATATACATAATATGTATGCATTTACACGGGCTAAAAAACACCACGCTGCCGCAACAGATTCCAATTAATTATCTCGCCACTCACTTCGTTTCACATTCAACTATATAATAATATGATAATGAGTGCGGCCAAACGCGTAATGCTGGCGTGTAAAACGATTCCCGAGCATAAGTTATTTTTATTATGTTTGTAATCCGAATACATTATAATATTAGGCAAATATAAAATATATATTATATTATTATTAAACGATGTTATACACTTATATTGCCTGCTGTGAGTAATATAATATAATATGTCTGTATGATTCGTTTCTCTACAATTTAGTGTAGTTAACTAGTAAAGCACACATCGGCTTTGGTAGATTTCAATAGCATTAATAGTATATTATATATAATACTAACATCCTTTTTATAGCAATATATGTACATTGTACATATAAAGGTATCAACTAATATTATCCAAATAAAAAATAATTATCAAATCACGTTCCAAAAAGTAAAAACAAATAATGACAATAATATGTCTTCTGTGATTTTTATCATTGTTTAATTATTTAGTATACATTCAAAATCCTCTTACCTAGATCCTAATCTTACATTCTTGTGGCTCCATTATAATATGACGTAATATATATATATATACATAAACATAATATATAATAAGTAGGTAACACCACACAGCCTGCAGTTTAAAAACAAAGGTATTATTATATAATAAAGTCTAGAACTGTCGAAAGTCAATAAAATAGAATAAATTTTAATTTGTAACAATATAGCCGGTTGTAGGTACACAGGTTGCATAACCGGTTTACTGAATACAAATCTATTTTACCTACGACTTTTATTATTTTTGAAACCAATAATTTAAATTACAAATGATAAATCCGAGTAGTATGCAGACCGACTTATTGTGATTTATAGTGAACATTTGTATAGGTCATAACGGATAAAATTCCTAATTTAAAACATTCAATAAATTTAATAATTCAAATAAAAATAATAGGTACATCTGTATCAATATTCAGAAGTTCAAAATATCGAAAACACATAAGTAGTCACAATATTTTTTTACAAGCGTTCAAAGTTCAAAGTTAGAATCTTGATGAAATTCATGTCACGAAAATTTGAATATTATTTTGCGTAGGGAATTCATAAAAAATTGTCTCATTATATCTAAGATTTTAAAATTTAAAACAAGATTTTTCATTAAGTTTTTCTGCCTATTACAAACAAAGGTACTACATCAAATGCTTATATCATAGCATTTCCTATACATACACGAAACAGATCATTTTCTCAACGTCCGGTTTTTGATCTGTGCGATCGTTTTCGAGGTTTTGTTTTTTTTTTAATTTTGGGTTTGCGTGTTACTTCAATATCATGTCGACCTATAACCAACTGTTATCACGTCGCCGTTCAAGAGTGCTTATTAGATAGCGCAGTAGCGAAACGAATCTTGATTACTTCATCCAGTCCGACGACACGTGCCGTCCGTTTACCCAGGATTACGTGCCAGACGGCGCGTCAAGGTAGGATGCACAAAGTCACTATATTATTCACATTATATAGGAGTAGACAATTTCGTGCATATCTGCATTCTGCGATCATTATTGTTTATAAATTAGATTTATTGCAATTTCATGATATATTATATGGGTAAATTTGGAAAATCTTGAGAAAATATCGCTTAAATAATCACTTGAAGACCACTTTGTATGACTACTTTTTGTGTATGATAAAATAAATAAAAAGTATTATAATTTATCGTACATTTATGTCGATTTGATTGTAAACCGATGACAACTATAATGCGTGTGTCCGATCATTGGGTTCAAGGCGCAGCTGATACAAACTTTGTCGGTATGTACTTATACCTATCGAATCCTAGTTTGACAAACATCAAAGGATGTTTGTGATTTGGAAAATAATGATTAATAATATAATATGGTTGTTCCGCAACTCGCAAGTGTATTTGTCACACGGGTACGCACGCCGATTAACTTTCACCGCACTCCGCCAAACAGATGATTTATCGACAAATAATAATTAATAAGAAAATTGTAGGCGTGAAAAAGGTACATACCATCTAACTAGTATACCTATCGACTACTTCTATGGGTACTATACATCTATTCACAAAATATAAACCTCATCGGTATTTTAAAAGCCTTTTTACTAGCAGGCCTATTAAAAAAAATATTTACCTATGTTGTTTTATAAATTATAAATAAACATTTATTTAAAAAGTTATTATGTAGGTAGTATATATTATGTCATTTGTGTTATTAATTCATTCAAAAAAACTGTCAATATAAAAAACATACTAATTTTTATAGCGGTCTTGTAATAAAACAGATTAAACGAAATATTATAGGTATATTGAATGCAATCGTTGGAATAAATCTATGCAGTTTTATGGCAGTGTGCGCATTGGAAGGTACCAAATTATATTATTTTTATTGTGTATTTTATCGCTGAGCTACGATTTAAAATTAAATTACTCGAATAATGTTGTACGATTCTGATACCATGATTTAGCACCAAGATATATTTTGTACTACAAAAATGGTAATGCATAAATTATGCACTAATCATTGCTATTGGCAGTATTTTTTAATTTTGTTTATACCATACGTTATAGTAATAATAATAACTAATTTCCTTATAATATAATTTCTATACATTTGCATTTATATATCTCACTACGCTCTATAAGTTGTTTAATAATTTAAAATGGTGTACCTATATACATAATAATATAAAGTTTTCTTCTTAAAACGTTCACTATAACGATTTTTAATATGTATGTGTTAATAGTAGTGGACAATATAAATTATTGATTTTCTGAGCATAGATATACTATTATATTAAAAATAAATAAAAGGTCAATTATTTGTTCACCTAATATTTTTTTTTAACGAACAATATTGTGTTTAAAACTTTAAACGTCAAATCAAATCAAAAAGGCTACTTACTCTCAGAGTGAGTATTCTGGGTAACTGTTGACTAAGTTCACTGCTAGGACTAAGCCTCGCGAGCGGTGTGCTTTGGTGTTGCATGTGATTGGTAGAATCCAATGGCGGAGGTGGTGGTGGTGCCGCTGACCGACTATCTCTGGAATGTGGTGATTGAAAGCCAGTCGCGTGTCGCATTTGTTTATGATACATGTTAGACGGCATCCCAGGACTAAGATGAGACTTCATTTTCCGTAAATTGTTTCCATCTCGGTAACCTAAACAGTCAACATAACATAATTTACATTAAATGAATCAAAAACATTTCGGAATCAAAAATGAATGTCATTTATTATTTATTAAGAATATTCATTATTCATTATCAAAAAATAACGGCATTCATTAATTTAAATGCATGATAATTGATAACTATTACCATACGTCCAAAGATAAAAAATAAAAACTAACGTTCGAATAAATAATGCATTTCAATTAAATATTATGGTTAATGCAAAACACTTAACGAGTGAATTAAGATAACGACCAATATTTTAATAAAATATTCTCAAAGCATATTAACTAATATTCAAATCAATTATAGAATTAAATCTGCATAGAATACAGATAAAAGCAAATTTCACTAATGATGTTTGGGTTAAACATTAATATATTATATCAATATGTAGCGCTAAAGAAAATCTCGTATTGGCGTTCAAATAAATACTTGCATGGAATTAAAATGGTGTAAATAATATAATAATGTTAGTTCGTTTATCGATGTAATGTTTATGAGCACATACTTTTATAATGATAGACAATATCTATATCCGACGGTGCTATAGAGCTAGCGTTTTCTAGGTCATAGTGTTCGGGCATATCGTGATCCCCGGTCACACTATCGTGCTGATGCATATTCTTCATGTGCTGATTGAGCTCGTCTCTTTGTGGTGGTGGAGATTTTCCCACGACCTCCCTTTCAATTATATCCGGCCTATGTGGCCTATGTGTATCGTTCATGCCCATGTCTTGGTCTTTGTAGCGCTTGGAAAGTATTTCCGGTGGCACCATATGATGCCGTATTACATCTCCAGTTTCTGACATGAACGATGACACAGGTATTGTGTTAAGAGCTGGAGATTCAGAATGGAGACCGCTTTGGAAATGATCTTTACCACTATCAGAATCTTTATCGCATTTAGTTTGTCTCCGTATTTTAAACACGACAAAACTTATTGTTATCGCCATCAATAATATAACGAAAAACACAATAACCAATGTTATCCCGAGGCTAAGCGGATCAGTGACAGCCACACCAACTGATGCTAGCCCGGACAGATCACAATCGAATGATATATTTCCAGTGTGAAAAACTTCTGGAAATATACTTCCAGTACCATTAAATGGTTGAAGTTCTTTATTGATGGTTAAATTAGCTAAGCAGCCTGAAAAACCTAAAAAAAAATTTTTTAAAAATTAATACCAGAGTAACATTAGCATCATACTTGTAAAAAGTACACTAAAAACGATTAGCATTAAACAATTTAATAAGTTGATAAAAGTTAATCAACATTTTTTAACTTGATGAGTTTTTTAGATAAGTTTTTTTTTATTTTAACTTCGGTAACAAATTTCTTTAATTGCAAAAAACTGAACTTTATTATTTTTTTAGTTACTTAATGAAATACAAGTAATTTTCTTACATGATTTAAAAACCCATTTAAGTTTTATAGATACCATTTCAAAACTCTCATTTATTTTTATATATTTTCTTAAATACATACATACATCTATACCTATATAAATATTGCTATTACTTACTGAAATCAAGTCTATTAAGTAAGGTATTTATATTTTTTAATTGTTTTAATAATTTTCATATCACACCTGACAAACTTGTCAACCGAATAACATACCATCTTCTAGTCAAAAAATTCGAAATTCAACTTAAGATAATGTTTTAATTTGTTTAATGTATCTTTCAGCATAACTGAGTTAATTTAAATATGTAAGTAAATTTTTATAATTTTTAACTTAACTAAATTTTAATTTTTTTAATTAAAACAAAAAACTCACTTGAAGTATCGATTTTCCCAGAGAAATATTCACGATCGACACCACCTAAGTACATTTTAGTTAGATATGGATCCAAAAAATCGTGTACGCTGACAGAATCCAGTTCTTCTCCAACTTTTTGACCATTCAAAAATAATTTCAAGCTTTTAGCACCGATTACCATTGTTAAATTATGCCAGTTTCCGTCGTATACATTTTTTTCTACTGACATATTCACAGTAGACGTCGAAGTACTTAAAAACGATGAATAAAGTAGTTTACCGTTTATAAGCTGAAAAAATAAGGTATTATAAATATTTAGATTGATATTTTTTTAAATATAATATGTACTTTAACTAGCGTAAAATCCGAATTAGAAGCTGCAAGAAGTATGGTAGCATTTGATTTCATTGTTCTAAACATCACACTAAGTTCCTTAACTGGAGTTACAATGAGTGAACTTCTCTTAATTCTAGACTCTTGTCGCCATACAGTTGTTCCATTATATATAGATTCCAATAAATGCATTCGCCTATGCTTCTCTGTGATCTTGTACTCGAGGAACGAACCTTCGCCCAACGAGACTGGTTTAAATGCTTGAAAACAATTTGGTGATAGCACATCATTATCTTCACATTTACACATAACACCATTCCATCGGTCCAAACAAGAAGATCCTTCACCACACAGTGTTGATGATTGAGCACAAAGACCTTGGCGATTACAGAATGGATCGACAGCTTTTGAAGATATTGGGCTACTAAGGTTCATACCATAGCCATTGATAGTAACACTGTGCACGCAACCAACAAAATCATCCGATCGTACTTGGCCAGGTCTTTCTAATAAGGGATCA
The DNA here is from genome assembly GCF_001856785.1 of Myzus persicae. NCBI lineage: Eukaryota > Metazoa > Arthropoda > Insecta > Hemiptera > Aphididae > Myzus > Myzus persicae. The sequence continues at coordinate 192,314 of NW_019103859.1, forward strand.
GCTGAAGTAACTCCACCAATCAACAAATTATTTCAATTGAAATTCAAAGTTCTGAAACAAATTTTTAATTTATTTTATTACAAACAACACAAATATTATACATTTATCATTCAACGATTACATACCCCACGGTTCCTGTATTATCACTATAACATGACTTATCCGACGGTCTGCATTCTTGACAATTGTCACCATTATCTATACACGATGCGACGCTCAATGACAAAACTTTGCCATTCCTCACAGCAGTTATCTTATACCACTGACTGTCAGCTAATGAAGATCCGTCACTTTTTCCAACACTAATCGCAGTTATAGAGCTTCTAGCCCCACCGTACGAGAACACGCATTTCCCTTCAATCAATTCAATTGCTATAAAATCTGATCTTCCTCCAACTTGGGTCCCATAATTGTATAACAGTAAAGAGTCCGGTTTAGATGTGGAAAAAACGATTGTGATATCGTTGGTTATACTGTCCAATGACGGGAATGACATATACGAATACTCATTAAAACCAAATGATGACTTATCACAATGTCTTCCATGCAAGCCATTCGGACAATTACACTTATATCCAGGTTTTAAAGAAACACAAGATCCTCCATTTAAGCATGGGTTAGGTCGACATGAATCAGCTGATAACTCGCATATGTTTCCTCGGTATCCCGGTCTGCATAAACAAAAGTATCCAATGTTGTCTTGAGTTTGTTTACAACTACCACCATTCATACAAGGGTTGTTGTCGCATTTATCGTAACGCTCTTTCTCGCATTCTAGACCTTCTCTATCCGAAGGGCAAAAACACTGATAACTAATGCCTTGCCTTCTACAGGTACCTCCATACTGACAAGGATTTGGTGCGCATGGATCTTGGCGTTTATCACATTTCTTCCCTGCATATCCTTCAGCACAGGTACAAAAAAATTCTTGTAATATGGTGGGTGAAGTAAAAACAAAATCTTGAGAATTTGTCACACGTGGTTCTTTTGATATAACTAGAGAGGTAGAACAATTTCCATAATTTTCACAAGTATTCTTTTGACATGGTGAATAATCGAAGAAAACTGGCAATCTTGTTGACTGTGCAATGCTATTTGATTTACTCCTTAACGCGTCGTTCATATGCTCTTTAGTCAAACCTCTTGCAGCTATTGCTACCTCAATACCACCATCCACTTCGTTAATACTGTACAACAGTGGGTCGTTATCTTCAAATGTTGAGTTCAATACATTCATAAATTTCGTATAATGATTTTCAATAAAACCCGAAGAAGTAATATTGTCAATTCTCGTAAAAACAGTATTTTCTATTATATTCTTATCGATTGTTTGATATTCAACTTTAACAATATTAGTGACAGAATCGTGTTTGCCATCATTACCAGACACACGAAGCATAGTAACTGATTGAGATATGCTATTGACGTGTAAATCACAGGATTCGGGAATCGAAAAATCGTTGCTTGTTTTTTCGAGATAACATTTATAATCTCCTGTTGTATCAGGATCAATAGGTCTCACATCTGCAACTTTTCCTACAGGATATTCATTTTTAATTGAATAAATTAGAACATTTACTGATCTTGGGCTAGATGGACAGTCATTTTGATCTAAAATTACGACGTTCAACAGATTTTCAGTTGTGATTTGAGGAGAACCATTATCCGTAATTGAAATCTAAAAAAAACAAAACAATACCATTAACTATAGGTACAAATCTTATAAACGAACATGAAAAAAATATTAAAATATACATCAAAATTTAAAAAAAAAAACGAAAAAAATATTCATATGATGTAAAAGAAAAAAATGCATGTATACTCATATGCAAAATTAAATTAAAAACTATTCATATTCATGTATTCAGCTATATTTGTTGTTTTGTTAAACAAGTATGTAAATTCTACTAGTCATCTGCCCTAATAATTATAAACATGTTATATTAATTCTCATTATTCTCATTGATGATACATCCACATTTAACAACTTTACTATTTACCTAATTTAACTACCTAATTTATGATTGTTATAATACATACCACAATACTAAGGTTTGGTGTTTGTTCACGATCAATTGATCTAGCAGTTCTAAGAAGTCCACTCGATTCGTCCAACGTAACAAATTCTCGATGAGGTCCACCAACGATTCTATACGTAAATGGAGCCCCATTTGGTGGTTGATCTGCATCAGTTGCTGTTAATACCATGATACTTGTATTAATTGGTTCGTTTTCAGACACATATCCCACACTGTTGTCAGGAGCTAATACTGGACCATTGTCGTTAACGTCAGTAATCATGACTTTAACTGTTGCACTTCCAGTCTGAGGCGGGGAACCCGTATCCACAGCGCCAACTACAATTTCGTAATAATTGATAGTTTCCCTATCAAAGTGTCCAACAGTTTCAATAGTTCCATTTTGCGGATCAACCCGAAATAATTTTGTCATATTGTAAAGTATAGAATAAGAGAATTGATTATTCTGTGGCCAGACATCTTTGTCAACGGCGTGGACAGTTAATATTTTTGCTCCGGGTCTAGTACCTTCGGAAACCAAGCATTCATAATACTCTTGATCAAACTCTGGAGGGTCATTTCCGTCTTGAATTGATATTATTACTTGAGCTTCATCAGTATCATTTCCTCTTATGCTACCAGAATTTTTCGCCAAAACAGTAAGTATAATTCGATTTTGTGTTTCTCTATCTAGGTGCCTAGAAACTCTTAACAGTCCGGTATTATGGTCAATCGTAAATCCTTTGTCATTACTAGATCCAACTAAAAAGTAATACACCTTACCATCATTTCCAGCATCTAAATCTGTTGCTTTTACTGCTCCAACGTTAGCACCGATTTCCGCAGATTCAGGTACATCATAATAGAAAACTGATTGACTAAAAGTCGGATAATATTCATTTACGCCTTCTATATGTACGATAACTTTTGTAGATCCAAATAGTGTAGAGTTTGGATTAATAGCTAGGATTTCCAAACTGTATGATTTTTCTTTTTCGTAGTCAAATACTTGTTTCGAGAAAATAGCACCAGATGTACTATTGAAATAAAATAAATTTTCTCCAGTACCACCAGTTATAGAGTAATTTATTATTGCATTTTTAGGAGAGTCTAAATCTTTGGCTACCATTTGTGAAACAAAGGTTCCTATTGGTGAATTTTCAAGAATAAACACATTAAATAGAGTTTGATTGAAAGTTGGTGGATTATCATTTATATCAGTGAGCATAATAGATAATGTAGCTTTAGACTTTTTTGGTTCAAATCCTGTGTCCATTGCAATGATAGTGAGTTTGTATTCTTTTATGCGTTCATAATCCAAAATTTGAGCTATAGTTATAGCACCAGTGTCTGAATTTAATTTAAATTTATCGGATAGATTTTCAAATGTGTATCTAACTAAACCATTTGGCCCTTCATCTTGATCTGTTGCTTTAACTGTTAGTACTGTTGAACCAATCGGTTCATTTTCTGGTACAAATACCTGATAACTTAATGATGAGAATTCCGGGCTAAAATTGTTCTCACTAGTCATTGTAAAGGTGACATCAGTTATGTCTTGTTTTGGCGGTACTCCGTGATCTGTTGCTCTGATCACTAAATCATAATTTTTACTTAAATCTGTATCAGTTAATTTTTTCTTTAACGATATTAAACCAGAAAATCTGTCAACTTGAACTAAATCTGTAGCATTGCCTCCATATACGAAGTATTCAATTTCAGCATTTACGCCTGAATCATGATCAGTAGCGACAACAGTAATTAAAGGTGACCATACTTCCAAATTGATAGGTATTGGTGAGAAATATTTCTTCTTTTCGAATTGCGGTGCATTATTGTTTGAATCAATGACGTTAATGATGATGGAGCATTCAGATGACAGAGGTGGTTTACCATTATCAGTAGCTAGAACAATTAATGTGTATTCATTTTCTGGTGATATATCTTTTGTTGAATGTTTGTATTTTAATGCACGTTTAGTAAATATATCACCATATATTGGATCTATAAAAAATACGTCAGAAGGCTGTTTCAAATTAAAAGAAACGACAGAGTTAGAACCTTGCTTGTCTCTATCGGTAGCAATTACACGACCAACGGTGGCTCCAATTTTTTGCGTTTCCGGAAAATTAAATTTATAATTAGATTTTTCAAATTCAGGTGCGTTATCATTAACATCTTGAATTGTTATAGTTAAAGGAGTTTCAGCTTGCCATGAACCATCCGCTGCGACAACGTTAAGTAGATATTCATCTTGAACCTCGCGATCTATAGCAGATGCTATATAAACTTTTCCTGTATCTGAATCAATTTTAAACATATTTCCTGGATTTTCAGTAAATCTATAGGTTGCTTTAGCGTTGACGCCTATGTCTAAATCTGAGCTTGTGATACCAATAACAAATGATCCAACTTCTGTATTTTCAGTTACATTAACACTGAACAAACGTGTAAATCGTGGTGGATTATCATTGATATCTAGAACAGTTATATGTACCATTGCAGATCCGGTAAGAGGTGGATAACCTTGATCAACAGCTTCGACCATCAACGTATAATGATCATCAGTTTCTCTATCCAATTTTGTGTTGGTTACTATTTCTCCAGAAATATCGTCAATGCTAAAAATTCCATTGATATCGTCGACTAATCTATATGTTATGATGCTATTTTTTCCTGTGTCTTTGTCTATGGCTACAACAGTTATGACGGAAGTTGGAGGAAATGTTTCTTCTTGAATAGAAACTGTGTAAAATGGATATTCAAAAACGGGTGGATTATCGTTTACATCAGTAACATTGACGGTTAATAACACAGCACTTCTAAGTTTAGGCTCATCTGAATCTGAAGCTTCAATCCAAATTTTATACTGACTAGATTTTTCATGATCAATTCCATTTTTACCAATTATTACTTCACCACTCACTGGATCTACTTCAAACGTGTTGTCGAAATCGCCTCCTGCTATAGAAAAGCGTAGATTGACTTTTTTTGGTCCAGTTTTTGGAGTTGTTGCTAAAATTCGTGATACGCTACTTCCAGGACTAGAATTTTCAACAATCGATAGCTGTTTAGTTCCTACATGTCGTACTACAGGGAAGTCTCGATCTGGCCAAAGGATCACTGTCAAATCAAATTCTGCATTTTTAGGTATTTGTCCTTTATCACTAGCTTCAATTTTTATTTTGTACTCCATTTGTTTATTTAGTTTTTGAATTGATTCAATAACGCCAGTATTTTCGTCAATATGAAACATATCTATATCCCCTGCAATTAAATGGTAAACAATTTTTCCATTATCTCCAGAATCTAAATCTATAGCAGTTACTCCAAATATAAATTGTCCTGATTGAGTTTTATCCGACACATAAATAATGCTTTGTGAAGTTGAAAAGATCGGATAATTGTCATTGACATCTTTTGCAAACACTGTTAAGTTAGCTACTGATGCTTTAGGTTCTGTTAAACTTGAATCTTGAGCGACTACTGTTAAATAATACACTTCATTTTCTTCCCTGTCTATGTTCGATAATGTTCTTAGTATTCCTGTATCTTCGTCCATTTGAAACTTATCTTGTTTATTTCCCAGAAGGCTGTACCTAAAACAAAAAGCAAAAAAAATTTGTAAAAAAAATTTCAATATTTTAAAAATTTAACAAATTATACTTTATTTTGGCGTTCAACCCGATATCAGAATCTGTTGCTGTCAATTGAGTTACTGAATATCCAATTGGACTATTTTCATCAATGTATACTACGTAATTCTGTTGCTGAAATTGTGGACTATGATCATTAACATCCTGAACAATCACACGAATAAATCCGGTGCCACTTAATGATGGCATACCTGAAAGACAGTTAAGTTAGATTATTCACAACGCTATTTAACTTCAACTAATATAATTTTGAATTTATTATATTTACCAGAGTCCATAGCTACTGCAGTAATCAAATGTTCAGATTGGGCTTCTCTATCTAAGCTCCTCACAAGGTGTATTTTTCCATTAACGCTGTCCACAGTAAAATATTCAGTGTCCTTTAAATAATATCTTACTCTACCATTATAACCAGAATCAGCATCTGTTGCTTTTACTATAGCAACTGGAAATTCTTTAGATTCAGGAATATACTCTTCGAGAACATGAATGGTATAAGGGGAATCTGGAAACACTGGATAATTATCATTTATATCCAAAACAGTAATTACAACTGTAACTTCATCAGAATTTGCATGGTTGTCAATACCGACGGGCCCATCTTCAGCTTTAATAGTTAGTACATACCGAGATTTACGTTCATAGTTAAGATATTTTGCAACTCGTATTAAACCTGTATCATCAGCAATACTGAAGTCCAAATTTTCATCTCCATTTGTGATCGTATACCTTATACCAGCATTAGGACCAACGTCTTTATCAGTGGCGAATAATTGAATAACTGTGTATCCAATGGTTACATTTTCTGGTACAGACGAAGTATATTGCCTTGGATCGAAGATTGGACTGTTGTCATTTTCATCCAAAATATTAACCGTCAATTTCATTATTGAATTTAGAGAAGGATCGCCACGATCTTTAGCACCTATTTCTAATTTATACGATGATTTTGTTTCGCGATCTAAAGAACTTGCTACACGTAAAACTCCATCGATGGATCCGATTGTAAATGTTTTTTCATCACCAGAATTTATCCAGTATTCTACAAATCCATTTTTCTCTTCATCATCATCTACAGCTTTAAGAACCGTAACTATTGTACCAATTTCTACATTTTCCATGACTGCAGTTACGTTTGGTGTAATCCAGTGAGGCGAACAGTCGTTAACGTCCTTGATCGTAATTGTCATCTATACGAAGGAAACTCATTAATAATTATTTAAGACAATGAGATTATATATCATATATATAAATTGCTGTGGTGTTAATACCTGCACAGTGGTTGAGAGTTCAGAAGCCGCCGGGCGTCCCCCGTCCTAGGCTACTACTACGAGATTATATGAAGCTACGGTCTCACGGTCCAAATTGCGATGTGGCCAAATAGTGCCATTGTCCGGATCAATAGTAAAATCATTATCTTCTTGGTCAATAGATTGAATTGAATATTTGATTTTTCCATTGATTCCTGAAAAATCCAACACGCGTTAGCTTTTTAAAATCAAAAACAAGTATTACAACAAGGTATGAATAAGTTCAGTTAAATAAAAAAAAACTCTAAAACGAAAGAATTCATTGAGGCGTTTTATACGTACTTACGTACAAATAAAATAACAAAAATAAATAAATACCTCACTGATTGAGTAAAAGAATACATATTAATAATAATTTATATCATACAAATTTAAACACGCAATCGATAATAATTTACACATAATTATTTTTATATCTGAAAACCCGAGATTGGTCTATACAGCATAATTTTAATATAATTTTAATAATAACGCATATTATATTAAAAATATGTATATTTATTAAAGTTATGTATATATATTGTATACTTATGGTAAATCATAGTTTTTACTTAGTCGACACACTCGACAGATCGAATTCATTATCTGGTTAATGCCGGCAAAGAGTGTTTGAAAAAATATGTTTACTAATAAATTATAAAACACGTGTTTCCGCCAAACACTTGGTATGTAGTATATACTATACTATACCTAAATACATACATACATTATACATAATAATACACAGACATGCACACATGCACGCACGCACGCAATATTATGTTTCGAAGTCAACTTCAGCGGCGGGTTAAATGTTTACCTGAATCACGATCTGTTGCCATCACCGTCGCCACGATCGTGTTGACAGTAGCGTTTTCGTAAACATCCACATTGTAACTATTTGTCTCAAACACGGGAGCGTTGTCATTTTCGTCGATAACGTTTATGTACACCGTCACCGTCGAGGACAACATCGGCTTTCCCGCGTCCTGGGCTTGGACAGTCATGATGTAGTGCTGCACCTGAACAACGCAAACACACGACATCGTTAAACAACAATAAAATATTATAATATAATATATAAGCGCAAGTCTATAATAATACGAGAGAGGTTTGATAAGGTGGGCTTAGGGAGCAAAAGCCACTACCACTCCTCTCAAATATTTGATTTAGCCCACCCAATCGAGTTATACCGTTTATCAGTTTTTTGTTTATTTTTTTAGTCTACTATATACTAATAAACTTCCAATCTTGTTAGTGAATCAGTTTTCTCCAAAACGGAAAAGACGATGTGATTCAAAAGTTCGTTAAAATTGACTCAAGTACTCACCTCCTCGTGATCCAGTTTCCCAGTCAGGGAGAATGCTCCCGTGTGCGGATCGATGTTGAACACGTCGTTAGCCCAGTCACTGATCACCGAATATGTAACCACACCGTTGACGCCCTCGTCCTCGTCCACTGCCGTGATATCGCCGATTTTCGTGCCCCTAGACCGAGACTCGCTCACATCTAGAGAATACACGCTCTTGGCGAACGATGGTGCGTTATCGTTGGTGTCGAGAATCTGCAAACGGGGAAACCATTAAAATTCTAAACAAAATATTATGAATAATTTTATTTGACGATATCTCGGTTTTGTTTGGTTTATTGTTTATGATAATATTTTATATCTATTTATACAGCTAGGATCGCCTCGCACAATCAACACCATCCCGGAAATTTATGCCAGGCATCGTCCAACCGACGCGTTTAAAACGATTTTGTGGTGTGATGTACATATTGAATTGCTTTTTCTACCGCGTTAAGCATAAACTCGATTCGTTTCGCGATAATATTTTACTTTATAATACCACGGTCTATAATATGCGCACAACGTGTATTTTATTTCATTATACCCCGTTTATTATAATCATTAATAGACTCGATAAAATATTATTTTCGTATAGGGTGGTATAACGCCACTACTATAATTCGAACGATTTAAATGAATAAATTATAAATTACAAATGTAAAATGAATAAATATTATATTGCTATTATGCAAGGCTAGGCATTAACGAGTAAAAAAGTTCAAGTTCTTTAAAAGTTACTTAACGAGTTACTTTTATCTTCATTAGTAACTTCTAACTTGACGGGTTTGTTTTTTTTTAATAACTTCTAAATTACAGTGTTTCAATATATTTATTTTTTTTTGTTTATTTTTTTCCTAATAAAAGTTCCACAGATTAAAACTATTTTTTCATTTTTATATATATATAAAAAAAAAAATAATTTTCTGAAAAATCAAATACTTTGCGTATATGTTATTAGTTTATTACTTATTTTATTTTGTATTCTAAATAAGTTCTAAATTGTTCACTGTCACAAGTGTTATGCATTATTTGTGTACTGGAGATTTCAATAGGTATTAAGATAACCTAATAACTAATAAGTACAACTATTTACCAATACAATTTATGAAATGATTTACGAGTAAATAACTTGTAGGTAACAAAAATTCATTAAAATAATTTATTTGTTTTGTTTAATTTTTTAATTGATAGAAGTATGTAAGTACTACTGTAATTAATATAATAACATAATTTTTTTGTAAATAGTAGGACCTACTATAACATGTTATTTGTTAAGATTTAATGAAAAGGTATTACAATTGATAATTAATTTTATAAGGAAATAGTAACATATTTTTAGCTAAGTTAAGTTACTTTTTTTCAAATTATTTTTTAACTTTCAACGAGTTGTATAAAAAAGAAAAGTAACTTTTAACTTTAAACTTAACTTAAATTTGTCTATAATAGTTTAACTAAATAAGTTGAAAAAATTAGTTAACTTGTCCAGCCTTGCTATTATGTAAAATATAGCTAATGAAATTAACAATAGCCGGAGATCGCGTGATGTTTTCGTATGACTGCATTAGGTATGGTATTATGCAGGTACTATGGAATTATTTCACGAGAAATGTATGGCACGTGCTGAAGAGTCAGTATTGCGCTGTTGCCGAGGGGAAGAACGTGTTTGGTAAGACAAGAGCAGCAAAAATGTTAAACGTGGCAAGAAAATTCGACGCGGCCATAGGGCGTTGATACGTTTTAAGTACTTGTCGAGTAATTAATATCTTATTGTTTTTAATGTAACTCGATGTGGATGGAAATGTGCAGCGCGTACTCAAATAAACTGAAACTTCTAAATTTAAAATGCGCAGAACAATATTATTGATATGCATTGTACCTACCTCCGAATAAAACCCAATACGGATATAATAATACATTATAAAGTGACGAATAATAATATATGGCGATTTCGGAACGACGTTATAAAAATCATACGCGGCGGTATTGTTTCCTACTCGGGCAAGGCATATTTTCGCTATACTCGTATACGTAACTCGTGCAGACGTGCAGTGCACACAGCAGTGCACTACGCTTTATACGAATATACGTATATAATGCGTTTGTTCTAATCTCGCGTGATTGACAATAAATTGTAATATACTTACGACAAACACTACGGACGTGTCGCTGTGGTGTACCCCGTCGGATACCCGTACCGGTAGCACGTGTCTGGGGCTGGTCTCTCTATCTATGGGCTTGCGCACGCGGACGTTGCCCGTGTACGCGTCCAGCAGCAGCGGCGAGCTACTGCTGTCGTTGTCGCCGATCACCGTGTACGTGAGCGTCGAATCCAAGTCGGGGTCGGTGGCTTTGAGCGTGGCGACCAGCGAACCGATCGGTATCTCTTCGGAGATCTTGTACTCGATCGGAGCGCTCGGCCACATCGGGCGGTTGTCGTTTCTGTCCAAAATCTTCACTTTCACCTATATACGGATAAGACAAAACGCAAAAAAAAAAAACAATTATTACACACTCGAGATGAAGATAATACAAATACACATTAGTACGCATAACGATATATTAATAAATTGTATAAATAAATAGGTATGCATTAAACATTATACATACATATATATATAAACATAAGGAACACATAAATCATTGGTACACGTTCGCGAATCAACTCAAGCGTAGTTGTCCGTACGGGAGCCGAAAATTTTTTTTTTAAACAAAAAAAAAACGCTAATTGGCTCCATGCTATACGTTTTTGTTCCCATAATCTCCCGTCGGTACATAACTATACATATATATATATATATATTATATTCAAATCGATGTTATCTTATTAAAATAACTTAACGCATTCCGGATCATGTTCTCAAACACTGTATATTTTCATTCAATGGTGTTACTTTTTTTAATGACCCGAGCAATTGCGCCAGAGCATGACGACCAGAAAAACTATCCACTGTTCAACCGTTTAGGCACCGCCGCCTCGACCATCGTGGATATGCGTACATCCTTAATGTAGGTACATAATACAATATACATTGAGAAAGAAATATGTTCATATAAATTTCCATTTTGATTTCAATTGATCGAAATTATGAAATTTTGTTTAATGTGTATAAATGTATTTTTACATAATCTTAAAAACAAATCTTTAAACGAACAACAGCCGTATAATATACTGAAAGTATTTCTGTATCCAAGTAGCCATTGGTATTTCACAGAGCGCGGTACCAGCTATTCAAATATTATCCCACACCCCGGTATAACTAATTCTCTTTGTGTTATATAATGTTAGGTATGTAACGAATATTTAAAGTCATTAAAAATTAGTGTTTCTAATTAACAGTAATTATTTAATTTACTTGTTATGGAAATTATAAAATTAAACCATTGGGATTTTTATACAATATAATTTTTGGTTTTTAACATTCCTAGAGAAGTATATTTGCGTCTCAAGATTTTGTTTTCATAGTTTTATAATATCAAGTCAGGTTGTGTTCCCCATTTTTAAAATCCGGCACTATTATTTGTTACATTTATTTTTTCTTTTCCAAAAAATTACATATTATTTTTTTTGAAAAACCTCTCCGTATATACCTACATAATATTATATGCATCCAAAATATGTGTTCATTAAAGACGCTCTGTGTGAATAATCAACAGAATTATTATTTCATTGGATTAAAAAATATTTGTTTTGTAAGATTCAGGGCAGAAAAATAAAAGAGAATAATAAAAGAGATAAAATATATTTTTTTACCCTAAAAACTGAATTTATTATGTGTCATAAATTTATTTTATTTAAATTACATTTTTCATTGTGACCATAACGAATACGCAGTGTGATCTATAATTTTGGACTTCAGCAAAACAAAATTGTATTATGATTACCTAGTAATATCTACTATATATAAAATATATATATACTTGTATAAATATATATGTATTATGTATATATATAATATACCTGTATAAATATATATATATTACAATAATTTGAGGGCTTGACAGTTTCAAGGTAAGACAGCGTTTTTTATTGTACAAATTGTTGTTAAAACCTGTTTTCCCAAATAAATCCCACAGTAAGTCAAGTTTTATATTAACAAAGGAACAAAATAATATAATGTTTTCGAATACTTATTCACCACATGATCTTTAATAAATTTATAATTCTAAAACCATTATTAAGAAATAATGATTATTTATTTATAAATAATTATTTTATATTAATGTTATCATAATAATATTATTTCCGATAAGACTTAATAAATACATAAATGTTTCAGTTTAATTTCACACCCACACGTTATTATTTCATGAACAAAAAAATAAATATACTATCAAGACAAGATATGAGATATTCTGCGTAAAAATAATTAAATTTAAAGATGAATATAAGTAATTTTACAATTGTATTATTTTTCGAATACAATTATTATTATTATTCATAAATCAATAAACGGTTTTATTTTTTATGCACGCGTTTATTTTTTTTACTGAATCGACAGTATTATGAAATAAGGGTACCTAAATAATATATTATATAGAAATAGAATTTAATAAAAAGTAACGTACAGACATTTTTGAACGGGTAAAAAAATACATTCTTACTGAACCGGTACATTGTTATTTGGTATTTTTAAACGAGTCTTTCCGCAGGCATCAAAAAAGAGGTACAATTGATGTTAATTAGTTTACTATACCGAAATGGATATATATTTTTTTTCTATGGGAATTGTTTTTTTTTTTATGATATAGGGGTAACATGTTTATCGGCGGCGGTTAGTTAAAACAAAAAATATATGCCTTCCCGTAGTCGTACATGCGTTGTAGTCTGTAGACACGATTAATTGTAGCTATTTATGTAGGTATCGTGTATAGAATAACCACCCAGCACATGAGTTTGGTTGTAAAATTGAATATAATACAAAACTATTTATTTTGAATTTATTAAGGTTTTTAGACATTTTTAAAAATCGATAAATAGTTGTATTGATAAAGAATTGAATAGCTCGAATTTAAATCCAAATTGTACTTTTCAATAATTTATATAGGTATACATCAAAATACTCGACTGCAGATATATTTCTACTAAAGACACGAGTGATCGTTTTATTTATTTATAACAAAATGCAAGCTCTCAATAGAGTAGCATCGTACTATTAAAAAACAATCAAGAAATCAAATGATATAGTTGATAGGGCTATTAAATTTTAATGGTTATTTGACTGTTGTGTAAAGGTGCTCCTGGAATTAATGAAAAAAATACGTGCTTGTACAAAAACAAATTATACAGCCCAATGGGTGGACGAACTACACTGGCTGTACATAGATAGGTTGGTATCTATAGTCTATACGAACCGACTACTGAGGATTAAACTTATCGTATTCTACCGCTATTAGAAAAGGAGAAAAGGAATCAAATTTTTTGACACATAATCTTCTACTCCGAACGCCTAAGTCGTAACTCATTTAATAGTAGGTACAATGTGATCAATAACATGTTATCCGATTTTAATCCGGATACAATTTTCATGAATATGATTGGTTAATGATGTTATAGCACAGCCGGCGATCATCTCGGTGGTTCATTTCATTACATTTTAATATATACCAGTTATACCTATGCTGTATTAATATAAATGATAAATCGGTGCATGTAGGTAGCCATGTATAGGTATATCGTATATGTATTGACAACCGACCTACAAATTCGTATTAAAAACAAAAAACCGAGTACTAAATAAACACGTGATGGGACGTTCAAATTCGAAATCGATATAATATATTTATATACATATTATACAGTATACAGTACAGTAGTACACACTTTATGCACAGCGTACACTATACACCTATATAATAATATGTGCAATGAATATTTTTCGAAATTTGATTGCCCACTTATTTCTTGAAAGCAGTTCTTCAATAGCCAATAGTCAACAGTGATATCAGATATGGTATAGAACAGATTTCATACTAATTAAATAATTATTATTTATTTATTATTATTTCATTACTATATAATATAATTACTATCCTATTATATAAAATTAATAATATTAAGTAAGAATATACAATTAAATCAGAAATGCACAAATTATTCATCGCCCTTTATTTAAATTTTGACTAAAATATTTAATTTAAGTTTATAGTAACCACTAACCAAGTAAAAGACTCAAAACTAATGATCACTGATCACTACGTTTATTCAGATATTAGTTTACTGCGATAGTTGACTAAGATATATTCTATCAAACTTAACGCAGTAATTGCATTCGTAATTACGAAAAACAAATATATAGTTAAATTAGATTTTACAAAGTTATAAACAACCGGTGTCGAAATTAGATCTATAAGAATACATCAAAATTAATTTTATACCTATCATATAGGTACCTCATACTTTATATTTTATTGTTAGGACTGCTCCAAGTTCCCCTCGTTTTCCTCGTTTATACCCTAGGTATATATGAATAATATAATTTGGAGCAGTCATACAATTATTATATATAACCCAATTCATCACTATTAAGGGCTATAAACGATGCAACAACAAATTATGGTTTTTTTTTATGTAATTCATAATTATATTATGCAAGTATAAAACGTACATATATACTTGAAATTAATATTTATCGCTATACTACCTACCCAATTTTGATTTGTTGGCAATCGTGTGTAGAAAATATTCAAGTATAGATAATAATGATAAGTATAATAATTCGCAAATCACAAATTATTAAGACATGAAAAACAAAATCTGTTTTTGCTCCATAAATACCAATTTGATGGATTATGTTAACTATATTTGAAAATTCTATGTAATCGTACTAATGATTAAATACTATATTTTAAATTCTTAAAAATAAATTATGTACATTTTGAAAAGAAGTACGAATATACTCGTATATACTCGTGTTTTATTATTACCTCTACTGTCGTCGATTTTATTGCATTTAATTTATTAGCTCCTATGTGGATTCAGAAATTTAAATGTTGAGACATTTTTAAGAGAAATGTTCCACAATTTAATAATTTTATTAATAAATACTAAACATGTAGAGTTTTGATGTTTTTTTTTTATTAGTGTACAGATTTTCTGATATGGTCCAAACTTGAAGTTATTAAGATACCTACAATTTATTTTTGTTGTACGGTATATCGTATATGACAATAAATTGTAAATTGTTGATATAAAACACATAAACATTTCATAATTTTGAAAATAAATCTTGTAGTTCATCATATGCTATATGATCTATACATATATTTTAATGTATTACAACTTATTTGAATATTTTCGATAAATGCTCATTTGGGAAATTCACTTTCGGAAATATCCTACAAACAATTAAGATCGTTATTAGGTATACTATAAACAAATATAGTAGCAACTAATTTAATCTATATAAAAGCATCATTAACTACACAAACAATTAATAACAACAATAATAAGGACGCACGACAGTTATGCCACAATATAATAATTAACAATTATTGCTTTGGTTCGTATATTATAAAAAACAAAAACAAAATAATAACATGTGTTGGTACAAATTAGAACGGCATCTAGCTAATTTCAAGTTTTAACCTTATAAAACTATATCGTTTATATTAGCCAGACACTCGTGTAATAATATTGTGTTATGTGAGCAATGTCCATTATTGAAACCCATAGGTAATAGGTAACCTACCTACACCCGGTCATAGGTACTATAAATTTATATATTGTATACGTTCACCGTTCACGGAGCCCACGCGATTTACTATTAGTGGCTGGTAAGTGGTAGGTAAGTATCTACAACTGCCGATACGTACGAGTACGAATGTACTGCTTATAGTCTATGTACTATTGCTATAATAGTTAGTAGTTACTAGTTAGGCACTACAATACACTGTTAACTAATACACTATACACCTCCAGTAGTCAGTGCCCATATATATCGTATATACATGTATATATTACCCATATTCTTCGATATAACATTATTGCGAATTGTAATGAAATGGACGCGTAACAATATTAAGATATCGTCAAATATAACGCTTTTACTACGCTGACCCCCCGCGCACGGTTCGTAGGTATGTATATACTTTATAATATTATGTACTAATATATACTATACATCGTTTATATTGTTATTGGAGTATTGTGTGTAATCCGCAGCGACAGTGACCTTTTTTTTATATAAATATATATTTTTTTTCCCGGTTTTTCTTCCTGCCGTGGACAATGAGAGTAACATACACACACGCACGCACACGCTCACACGTATATACATATTATATTATATATGCCGCACTGCTGCAGCCGCGTATTGTAGGTATACTTCTATATAATACTGCGAGTACATATGAAATATTCATCATTGTAGCAGGAACCCATTATCCAATCGGCAAAATACCTCCAACGGGATTCTGCCGTTCATAATACACATATTATACGAGTTACACATATAGCCGGTCACTGTTTTTGTATGCCAATTATTGTCACTTGATTTAATTTCAATAACCGATATTATAATATATTATTATAATGTGCGCGCGCGCGCGCGTGTGTGTGTACAAACTATAATGCATACACGTACGTGCGTGTGCATATGATGTGTTTGATGGTACGAGTATGTATACAAAATAAAAACCACAATAAATGCGAAAACTGCATGCCGCCGGTATTATAATATTTAATAGCCAACCGATACGAACCCATACAATTATTGCACTATTAATTATGATGATTAACCACAGTTTTTTTTTTTTTTTTGACGATACCCGTATAATACGAAAAATAAAATAAAAATGTATATTATATGCACATTCAGTGAGTGTGTGTGCCGTATAGTGGTCCTGTTTCTTATAAGTTTGAAATCAGTACCTTTAGGCGTATTTGCGGTCTGTAGCGTGCAGTGTTCGCCAATGGGGAGCAAGAAAAGGAAAATATTATTCAGACGCTATCGTGAGAATGTGGGCGTGTCCAAAATGTTGAATCTATTCAACTCCTTGTGATTAAAATCAACGTCTAGCCCCGCTTTTTCAATGTTATCACACAAGTCGTTAAAATGAAAAACGGAATAATTGTGTCGTTCTGCAAAAGACACGGAAGTGGTAAATTCATACTATGTTTTATACTGTATGTGCGTTGATTCTGTAAAAAAAACATTCTCGAATTATTTTTATCGGACGTCTCCGCTGTACGTATCTAGATATGTCATGTGATTTTTGAACTTCAAAAGTGCCCCGAGTGAGTTACTTACATAGTTATATGTCTTAAATATTTTCTCCGATGACTCTTTTTAACATACGCGACCATAATAAAAACACGGAAAAATCTTCAACTGTCAGTTTAATTTATCGTTATATAAGTGTTTCCATGCACCGATGCTATCTTCTAACTATACGCTAAGATGAAACCAAATATGCTAAACCCTAAAATATACGTCCGGCTGTTGCGCAATTACTAAATGATCGAGAGCCGTGCGATCTTTTTAGTGGTAATTTTTCTAATTAACTCCGCGGGTTTGTCAATAAACATATTTTACATTTATTGTTGCACTAATCCAATACAAAATGGTTAAAAACGATTTTTATTAGACACTCCGATTACGATAACTCTAAAGCACTCTCAAGCGCATTAGCATACTGATATCTATATACACATTATTGTGCACGGTTATAGACGAGACGATATTATAAATTCACTTTTTTATATATATACGCACCACTATAATAATACTAACAACATCGGATACGCTTTTAAATTATACATTTCAAAAGAAAAGATTTATTTTATAAAAAAAACAAGATATTGTGTTTTATATATTTTAAGTTAAGTACCTATATACCTATACTTTATATATTATATTAAATATTAAACATAATAGTAACATAAAAATTATAAAGAATTATTTACATTTTACGGACACGCAACCATTTTAACCGTTTTGCTGTTACCAATAATATAATACTAAATATAATAAATTTAATGAACGTTACAAATATTTTTAATTTCAATAAATTATTATATCCGTATACGGATATTATATCAGGTGTACCTACAACAAGTAAGTAAATGTACCCAAGTATATGTTTTGTTTTTTTTTTTAAATTAAAACAATAAAATTAAGATGGTTTATTAGAACATAATATAAACACAATAATCGTGTTTCTTAGAAGAAATTTGAAAACAATATTATTGTATTATATACACAGCCGTACAGATATAATATAATGTCGAGTAGGATAAAAATATAATGCACATTTCAAAATATGAAAATAATAAAATATTTTTTAATTTGATACAATACATCATTGTATAGACATAAGCATTCGATTTCTAATGGGTAAGAATAAGAAAAAAATTCAAGGTGTTTTAACTCCTTAAAGGATAGTCATTTACTTTCGAAATTGCGTATAATAATAGTTGAATCCATAAGAGGATACTGTACTGTTCATTGTTCACCTTCGTAAGTAAATTTTTTTTTTATACAGATGTTGAGTATACTTTAACCATATCTATCTGACGAGTTATATACGCATTCCAATATGGCAGTTTATGCAATTGACAGACAACTATCCTATATGGGCGTATGTTTAGGGAGGGGCTTGAGGGGTTAACACATAATTCCAACTCAAAGTTAAAATACCCCTACATTATGATCAACAATTTTATGATTTGAGAATTTATAAAAAAAAATCATACTTAAGCGCGAGCCAAATTTTTCAATTGAACATCTGCTACTGTTGGAATTGTGTTCTAAACTCTTTGTGTGTACCTATAGATATTTTTATGGCCAGCGCGGTACGCATACAGCTGGTAGAATAATATTGTTATTGAATAGGGGATTTATTCCCTCTACCACCTCGACATTTTCAAAGGCCGGATATCATATATCAAACAAACAATTGGGTTGACAATAACTTTTTACACCTGTGGTGAAATAGAATTTTACAAACCTTAAATGTTATAAACTTATTTTGGAATTAGAATTCGATTTTTTTATCCTAATATTTAGCATGATGTTTCACATAGCATAACTATAATATCAAAATAATTTCATAGACAATTAAATCTACATTACGTTAATTATTTATGATAAAAACATTTATTTACACATAATAGGTAATATATACTAATATATAAACATTTAGAATGAAGAAATAGTTATACCGTAACCGGGTATAATAAGGACTAAGGAGTAAGGAATTGGTTGTGTACGGTGACAAAATTAAATTTTTATTTTATGCATAAACCTATAACGATATAAATTAAAGCATTATTTTAATTAATTTGCTATCGATTATATACATTTATGTGTAATTAATATTTTTTTTTTTTAAATGCCTCTTTTAAAAACAGTAAAATCATATTTTTCCAAAATGTTTTTAATGGATACAATATATATATTATATTTATATCCAAATTATGCGTACCTTTAGTACATTATAAACTATTGAAATTTAAACTCCTTACATTTTTCTAATTTGTTAGTCAATTAAGCCAGTTTTTCAATACGATTTATAGACAGATGAAAATTAGTTGTACATTTAAATAGTATGTTCCGGAGATCTGATCGTGTTAAAATCGGAAAGATAAACGATGCTATTAAATTTTACGATTAATTAAGCTGAGGAAATACGGGTGACTATCCGAACATAAAAAATAGTTTTAAAATATTAACAAACGTTAACAATTATTCTTCAAAAGCAAACTTAATTTCCGATGGTTTTGAAATTATATAGTTTATTAGCTAGTAACATAAAAAAACCATAAAATCATAAATTCTTGTACACCGTGCCAAAATAATATTAGTCTTTAAAAGATATGTTTCATGGTTTTTATAGACGTCATGTAAACGTCCCACACTCACACACGGACTGCCAGTTCGAACCTTGACATTTTAAAGTTACACGGGTTTACACGGACGAAATGGAACAGTTATCCAAAGGATTAGCCGACGATAGTTATAGCTATGCATATTCAAAGCTATTTTACACGTCCACATCTCTAGCACGCCGGTACTCGGTAGGCCGGTTTTAGAAATATTTGTGAATATTATAATATATTATAATGGTACCAACGTCAGTTCGCTAAATATATATATATTGTCGGCTGAGCTGTCCGCTTTGTATTTAATCATCCAATGGATTTGCGTCGGGTTAGGACAACTGACGAAGTGGCTGAACCGCAAGATTGGGAGTTTTATTCATTCGCCTCTATACAAAAGACGCATTAATTCCTCGGCACCGGAGTACAAATAGGGTAAGAAATAAACGGAAAAAAAATGTGTTTTTTTAACATAAAGAACGTGTTCAACATGTTCATAAAATTACAGTTAAAAAGGGTCGCGATTCTCAAAACTCCGGCAGCGTAATATCATAAATTGTCAAGTAAATGTTTTGTTGTTTGTATAAAGGTAACCAATAAATGTGATAATGACATTGATATTTATGACATGTATTTGTCGGCCCAGCCAAACCGTATTACCTGTTCCGTGTAATGTAAACACAACGAATTTCGGAGGAAAGGTAAACTAAATATTTTTAAAATAAGAAACTGAAAGTATAACATAAGGTACTTACTCAAACATTAAAAAAATATAAGTACCCAAGTATACAATATACATACGCATCACCTCCTACATACGTAAAAAGATAATTTTATAGCAACAAAAATGAATCAACGTATTATTATTGTTGATATATTCACACACTGTTATAACTTATAAGTAATAATTAACTTGTGTGATCGTATAAAATATTTATTTTTTATATGCATTTCGCAAATTTATAATAATATCTCCCTATATATGTATATAAATGTATACCTAGTTTGTTTGAAATTTTCAGTATTATAGTAGGTATACTTGTTTTTTAATTGTTTTGTTGTACCAAACTTAAAGAACGAAACAAATAAACCCTATATAGATATTAGTATTAATAATAAGAGTTAAACATTTTATAGAATTTTAAGTAGGTATGTTTAATTGTAAAAGAAAAATTTTTCTAAAAATAACAAACTCTTTGTAGATATATATAACGAAATTCACGTAATGAGAAATGACATAAAAAACAATTATGTCCCAACTCTACTCTCCCCCCCCCCCCCGGAATACAATACTTTCTTGCACAGTAGACGGGTTCGCGTGTTACGTACATTCCATTGTTCTAACCAAATTTCAAGACTTCAGCAGTGGACCCCCTGTAACCATCCCCCACACACACCACGGGAATAGGTAACTCGTCAACTACTACTGATCCACTTTGAACTCACCGCGGTCTACCAAAATCCGGAATGCCTAGCTAATTGCAGCCTAGCGAATCGAATAAATCATATAGTAAGCGAACAATAATAACAATAATGATAAAGTTTCGGACGCCGAGACGCGAAGTAGAAGAGCAGAAAAGAGGAGAAGGAGAAGTTGTAGAATAAAAAAAAAATAAATAAAAAAAATACCTGAATGTGACCGGTTTTCGGTGTCTGCGATCCAACGTTAGTAGCATAAACGTGCACAACGTACTGGTCGGCGCCACCCTCCCTGTCCAGCATCGCGGCCGTGTAAAGCACGCCCAGTTTAACGTCTACGGAAAACATCCGATCCGCCTGCTGCCCGTTGAACCCGGTCACGTTCACCACGTAGTATTCAATTTGCCCGGACAACGGATCCATCCTCAGCACGCTCGTGCCCAATGGTTCATTTTCGTACACGGACCCTTCATAGTCCCTCAGGTCAGCCAGCTTATCGACGCCATCTGTGTCCGTTAATAGAGTAATGTAGGCGTCGGTAGACTTTCGTTCCGATTGCACTGCCTCGTCTGTGGCGCGCACCGTCAGTTTGTACGACCTTTCGGGCCGGGTCAACTCGCGGCGCAAACTGATTGCTCCCGATGTTCGATGTATGGAAAATAGTTCCGAGTCCCCGCCTACCATTTCATAGGTCACCAGTCCGTTTGTACTAGTGTCCATGTCCCTAGCCAAAGCATGCATGATAAGTGCACCGGCGTGCTTGGCCCGTATCAGTCCGGTGTCCACAGAAACAAACACGGGAGCGTTGTCATTTTCGTCATCCACTATAATGGTCACCGTTTTTTCAGCTGACAACCGAGTTTCCACTGGCATGGCTTGATCGATTGCCGTGACGGTTAGTCTATAAGTATCCACGTATTCCCTGTCGATAGGCAACACAGTGCTTATCACGCCCGTCTTTTCGTTTATTTTAAAACTACGCCTGTCGTTATCTGGTTGTTGTTGTGTAATAGAGTAGTGTACTAGACCATTTAATTCAGAGTCCGGGTCGTCGGCGACCACATGCACGATGGAGGTGCCAGGTTCCAGATTTTCAATAATTTGTCGTACAATGGCCGTACTTGGGAACTGAGGCGGATTGTCGTTACAGTCCAAAACAGTTACGTGGAATGCTAGTGCGGAGGATAGCCTGGGGTTGCCATTATCGTAAGCAGAAATATTTAATACGTATGCGCTGATGTCTTCATAATCAAGTCGCTTGTGCAAATACAGTACACCGGTAACAATATCGATATGAAACGTATCTCGCCGATTTCCAGATACTATAGAATACCGCACTTCGCTATTCACTCCCAAATCCGGATCCGTAGCACGGAATCGAACTAATTCCGTGTTCACTGTAGCGTTCTCAAAAATTGACACGCCCGACGGAGGTGACTCGAATTTTGGCGGGTTGTCGTTATCGTCCAATACTTCTACGGTGACTGTTGCCGAAGCGTTAAGTTGCACAGTCGTGCCGTTATCGTGTGCAGTAACTCGCAACATATACGATGCACGTGACTCCCTGTCCAAAAGCGCATTGATTGTAATCATACCAGTTCCATTGTCAATTCTAAATTTGTCATCATCCCCGTCCTCCATGGTATAATGCACAGCGCCGTTTTGTCCATCGTCTTCATCAGTTGTGTATACTCGCAACACGTGTGTACCAACAGGTGACCCTTCTGACATTTGTACTCTATAAGGTTGTCGGAAAAATCGTGGTCGATTATCGTTTACGTCGTTTACGTAGACGTTCACCTTAGTTTTATCATAAAGTGGATGTTTTCCGTTATCTGAAACTGTAGCTTCCAATGTAATAACATTTTGGCCCGTAGCACGGATCAATTGTTCCCTGTCAAATTCCCGCTGAGTCCTGATGAATCCGTTTTTAGGATCGATATAAAAGTCTGTTTTACAATTGATTAACGAGTATGTTAACTCGGCGTTTCGGCCCGTGTCCCGATCAGAAGCCGATAATTTGCCCACAAATGTACCAGCTGGTTCATTTTCGTTGATGTGAAAATCGAATGTGACATTGGCAAATTCCGGTTTATTGTCGTTCTCGTCGGTCACGTGTACGATGGCCACCACAGATGAACTACGAGCTGGTGTGCCCGCGTCTCGGACTACTACAGAAAGTGCGTAATAATCTCTACTTTCCCTGTCCAGACGATGTTTGATGTACAACATTCCATCTGGAAAAATTCCAAAATTTCCTTCTACGTCCCCTTCTTCAATGGCGTACGATAATCTAGCATTGGCCCCATAATCTCCATCCGTAGCTGTTAAACCGAAAAACCGACTATTAACGGCAGTAGCTTCGGAAAGTGACGATTCGTATGAAGTTTGATCGAATACAGGAGTATGGTCATTTACATCTTGAATAGTGAATAGGACTACATGTTTAGCACTAAGTGGGGGATTGCCAGAGTCAGTGGCCATAATTTCGGCGGCTAGTACGGTGCCTGGGGCTGTATATACCGGCTTATGCAGATACACAATTCCGGACGATTCGGTGATACGAAACAAGCTGTCAGGTTTGGATACCAATCGGTAAGTTACCCGGCCATTCAACCCAACATCCTTGTCCTTAGCCCTTGCTACACACAGTTCTTGGCCAACGGCAGTATTTTCGTAAAGATCCACTTCATCGATTACCGTGACGAATGTAGGTTCATTGTCATTCACATCCAAGACAGTTACATTTACCAAAGCAGTACCAAACTTCAGTCCAGCCCGCGCTCCTATACGTATACTGTAAAATGATTGATTTTCCCGATCGATTTTCTTCCATGTTGTTAAGACTCCGTTTCGATCTACCCGGAAGTTTCCATTATCACCGTTCAGTATGAAATAAGCAACATCAGCTTTAGTATCCTTAACTCGAACGCGGCCCACTTGTCGATTTGAAATCGGATCCTCTTGGCCACTATGGTCTTCGTAAATTTGAAAAGAATATCCCTCATTCGTGTCGAACTTAAGTGTTTCATCAGCATTTTTTATTATTTCTACAGATGCGTCTTCGGCTGCTCGCCGACCATCTCTATCAACTGCTGTTACGTTTAGGCGGTATATGGATTTCGTTAGATCCCCACTGCTTTTCAAATATATCGATCCATCACGTGCGTCAATATAAAAAAGGCCCGAGTCACCGCCACCAGCTAATCGATATTCAACGACTGCGTTTTCTCCTTCGTCAATATCATATGCTGATACCGTAAGAATACTGGTGCCGGTCGAATGATTATCGCCAACAAATGCTACATATTGTTGTGGATAAAACACTGGATCATTATCATTGACGTCCAGCACATCAAGTATGACAGTAGCTGTAGACGATTTGGGCGGAGATCCTTGATCTTTGGCTAATACTTTAATTTTGTATTCCAGTACCTTTTCCCTGTCAAGTTGAGTTTTAGCAGTTAGTTGACCCGTCAACGAATCGAGCGCAAACGCACCCTTATACTTGTACTGGACTTCAGGATGTAAACTATATGACACGCTGCCATTGGTGCCTTGATCGTGATCTGAAGCCGTCAACATGGCTACTAACGTATTTTCTGGTACATTTTCCAACATTTTAACAATAATTAATTCTTGCGTGAACTCTGGACGTTCGTCATTTTCATCCAAAACAATAACTTTTAATTGTGTGTACGCCCATTTGGGATTGGGGCCACCGTCTCGAGCTGAAATCTTTATCTCCGCGGCACCCATTTGTTCGCGGTCAAGTCGCCCTTTGAGTGTCACCAGTCCGGTATCCGGATCGATGTCAAACCATCCGAAAGCGTTACCCGACACAATTGAGTAGTAAATCTGCGCGTTTATACCGGTGTCTTCGTCAGTGGCCGTAATACTGGCCACGTACGTGCCCACCGGCGACAGTTCGCTTAGTGTTGCCGAGTATTCACTCTTTTCAAATACCGGTTCATGGTCGTTGATGTCATTGACGTATATCAGCAGATATGCCATGGTGGTCCTGGCAGGGGTCCCTTTGTCACTAGCCAACACGGTCAGATTGTATTTATTAATCTGTTCCCTGTCCAAAATGCCATGTACGCGAACAATGTAGAAGCTCTGCGATGATTCCAATCGAAAATGATTCATCTCGTTGCCAGATATGATTTCTATGGTCGTTTCGCCGTTGAGTCCCTCGTCGGGGTCCATAACAGACACAGCGGCGACCACGGAACCGTTTATCGCATTTTCGTCTACCGTTGCGTACGCCGCGTTCGACGGGAAATACCGGAACCTTATTACCGGATCGTGATCATTGGCGTCGATCAAGCTGATGGTGACGTACGCCCGGCCGTCCTGTCTGGGTGACCCGTGGTCTCGAGCATGAACTGTAAACACGCAGCTCTTCGGACACGACGCCCTCGGCTGCTGAGTATGTGGGCAGTTCTGTTGCGGACAGTCGGGGATCTCCGTCGTGTATATGGCGCCCGTTTCTGAGTCAACGCGGAACCGAGTGTCCGATGTTTCCGGCAAATAGTACACGATCCGGCCGTTTTCACCCAGATCGGCGTCTGTGGCCGTCACCTGTAGTGCGAACGTACCCGGCGGCGCGCTCTCATTCAACCACGCACTGTAATCCGTGTGAGCGAATACCGGAGGGTTGTCGTTGACATCCAGTATGGTGACGTTGACCGTCTGGTAACCGTACCTGGTAGGCACACCACCGTCGCGTACGGATATATTGAGCTGGTAGAATGACACGGTTTCCCGGTCCAGTTTACCAGTGGTCTGCAGGTACAAATAGGTGAGATCACCGCCCGGGTTGGATGTGACATCCAACCGGAACTTGTCATCCACGTTGCCGGCAACAATCCTGTAATCGGACGACACGCCGTTGGCACCCGCGTCCTTATCCGTGGCTGTGTCTAGGAGTACCTTGTTATCGGGCGCCGCACTTTCCGGGAACGACACGGATATGACCGGCTCCGGGAATTCGGGAGCATTATCGTTGACGTCGGCCACCAGTATGCGAACCTCGATCGGGTAGGTGGGCTGGCTGGACAACACGATCAGGTCGTACCTGTCATTGGACAGCGATTCCCTGTCCAGTATCTGTGCTGTGGTTATCTCGCCGGTGGTGGCGTTCAGAACGAATTCGTCGGACGGCTCGTTGAACCTGTACACGAACCCTGGCCTGACCGGTATCCGTCCGACGGTTTTGCCCTTCGGCTGGCCCTCCAACACTTCCAGCTGTACCCGAGCGTTGTTGTCCACGTCGCTGCTGGCACAAACCACCGACGATGGACCTACCACCAACGCCAATACCACACATATCACGGCGCGCCATGACATTATGCGAGGGATGAACCCTTTCACACCGTATCACCCGGTCATCACACTCACGCGCGCGCACCTAAGTACGTACGCTCTCACATAGGTACCACTGCACACTTTACTAACAACTACACTCACAGCACTACCGTAATCCATGTGCGGCGGCGGCGACGTCGACGACGACGATGACGATCACTTCGGTTCGGAAACAATACGACGAGAGAGTGTACAATATTATAATTTTAAAAAAAACTTAAGCGCGGAAGGATAACCGAGTTTGACGTGTGCGAACACACCAACACTAGCGAACGATTAAAAATCGACTAAAAAAATATTTAAAAAATCGCGATTCCGTCAGATTGTTAAATAGGTTATGATATATCGCGCCCCTGAACTGTACACGCAGGGTAGAAAACTACGGCGAACCGGCGACTACGGTGAACACACGCACGCGATATAACACTACAGCTGCACACACGGATCGCAAAACGGAACGGACGAGTGTGTGCGCGTATACTGAAGACTGGTTTGGTTCGGTCGGATCAGCGGCGGCGGCGGCGGCGGCCGGCTCAGTCGGATCCGAAGTGGAAACATTCTTTCGGTCGGCCCCCTTCTGCGCGCGTTCCACACTAACCCCGCCGGCCACACGGCCATACTCATCGCCGCCCGCCCGCCCGTCAGAACCGTGTGTCCTCCGACCCCCGTCGACCCGCTTCGCGTTCACGCGGCGGCGGAGAGCCCGTTTTTACCTGTCAAGATTACCCGCCGCCGGCCCTATGCTTACGTGTGCGTGTGCGTGTATGTGCGTACGAGTGTGTGCGTTCGTACCGTTGTATTTACGGGTGTTCGCGCGAGAGTGTGTGTGCGAGTGCGCGCCGGTCGGTCGGCCCGGTCGTCGTCGTCGTCGTCGACGGCGGCGGTGGCGGCGGCGGCGGTGGTGGTGCTTGAGTATTTTACTGCCGTTCGGATATACACGGCCCGGGTTCTAGTTGAAGGTATTCAAGATGGCTGCACCCCGTTCGCCACTCGCCCACCACCGGATCGCTCATATTATGTTTGTGTGTGTGTGTGTATGTGTGTGTGGTACATGTGTGTGTGTGTGACGATGACGGGGGGATTCGCCGTGCCCGCGCCCGCGCTCGTTTCGTTCGTTTGCCCGCGCGCTCGCGCCCATTCATGCGAGTGCGTCCGCGCTTTGTGTCCGGTCATCTTGCACTATTTATTATTATTATTATTATTATTTTTGAGAAACGGCAGTGGCATCCGAATTATAATATTATTATTATTATTATTACTGTAACCGAATAATGTTTCGCGCATCATTCGTTCCATTTCAGCGCGTGTACATTACAATCGTTAATCATCATACGTAATATTATTATACGTATCGCGTAATAATTTATTAATAATATTAACCATTAGTATACGTCGTATAGCTGTATAACCCGACTAATATTATAAGCCAAGTATGAAGTGACCAAGTATCCAAGTATCGACGACGACGGTTCGCCACACTCTAAATACATATTATGCTCAGTTCTCAGAACACATTATAATATACAGTGAACTAGGTTCTGAGTGTGCACAAAGGCACATTTTATATGGTCCGACTGTACTTGGTGTATGTGCCCACGCTATAACAACCAAACACTAGAATACGGAAAACAATATGGGATTCGTACAATCAAAAACCAACGACTGAAATTCAAATAAAAACAATAATTGCCGAATTTGATCGGAAAGATATACACACCTGTCTTTCGCCTGTGGTCCACTACAGCAGTCGGTACCCCTCCCGCCACCACCGCCGCCGCCACCGCCACCACCACCGTTTCCGCCGCCCAATAAACGTTTATGGGTGCCGACCAAACCGTCAATTATCGACGTTTTGTTTTTAATTTTTTGTGTTTTGTTACAAAATGCGCGTGTGCGCGTTTAATATTATATTTCATTTTTCGTTACATATTATTATATATTAATAAATTATATTATAATATCGGCAATATTTTAGTGTTCTAATATTTTAGACATCTATTTTCAAAAAAAAAAAAAATCGTAAAATACATCGGCCAGCACCGTTCGTATAATAACTTCGACGACGTTTTTGATTTTTTTTTCCACGGTATGCACGCGACGTTCTTGTACATAGAAAAAAAGAAGAAAAATAATAAATACACGGCAACAATGTCGTCCACGCGGCAGACAGATGGTGCCTATTCAATATTTTGTGTCCCATCTCTCTTAAGTATACGTATTTTCTGTGTAGAAGAAAAAAACACGTTGTTTGTCTATACTCTATCAGGTAGCTGGCAGCAGAACGCACTTCTCGAGTACGAATCCGTAAAGAAACGTGTGGCCGCTTACGCGCCGGGGGTTACGGACTCTCGTAACGAGCGTCGGAAAAATTCAACATCCAACGATTTGTACCCGTTTGGTCATTTGTCCGTCTGGCATTTAGTACACGCCGGGCCTGTTGAAGAATCAGCTACGGATGTAAATATTGTTTATATTCCGTTTATTATTCCGATATTTGGCTTGCATCTGTTATTCTTATTGTTTGCAGTAAATATATTTCGGTAAATTAACTATTACTAATATTTCGGTTGGTAGGTAGATAGATAGATAGAATAGGTACACTATATAATATGTTGTCACTTGTCTGGTTAAGCGACGGTCAAGTATTAGTTTACTCGGATAATTTATATGTTATAGTGGACCATATTTAATGAAAACTGATTAATGAACGTAAAATAAACTTATATGACGTTATAATAGTTTTATAACAGTTATAACTATAAAATAGATTTTAATAATATTGTTAGTTGTTAAAGATAATATATTGTCTTTATTAATCACATGCTTTCAATTAAGTTTATTTATTACACTTATTCAGTGAAAATAACTAACAATTTATTAATCACATTTTAGTATTTTGTTTTGCAATAAATAAGTTGTTAGTTTTATATGTATTTTTATAGATATCCTTTAATAAGTTCGATAATAATCTATTATACCAGGTAATTTCAATTGTATGATTGTATTAAATGAAGTATTCACTAATTAATTTCACTTGTGGATATTTCATTTCCATCGTGTTCACTCAGTCGTTGTATTTGTTTTTTAGAAATATTTATTTTGAATAAGTAATTATTGTTTAAATGTTATTGGAATAATAGGTACTGTTTCGTATTATTAGGGTCTGTGAGTAAACTTATTGTGGTAACTTAAAATAATAAGATGATATATTAAAATTCAAAAATGGATAACATTTTTACTATAGTTGCATTATATGTATAGAATATTTGACATTTGATAAATATTTATTCTTATTATACTATTTATACACAATATATTATCTATAATATACATCGCACTATATGGACATACTTCAAAAGGCCTCTCAATAAAACTTAGAATATTATCAATTGTACCTATAATACAAGGTGTTTTTTTTTCTTAAACCTAACGTACTAACCAAATATCACGTCACCTGAATTCAAAAGAATTTGATTGAAATTCAATTTTATTTTTTTTTTCACGTTTCATCGTGAATGAATTGTAAACATTACTTTATGAACAGGAACCCCCAAATATGTCAATTGCATGCCTTCCGTCGTTCGATATAGGTATGTAGATGTGTGCGTGTATTCATAAACTATAAGAATAACAAGTATATAGGTATTATCCGAAGCCACAGTAATAGAAAAATTTGTGCTCGTATATCCACGTAGGCATACATATATTATATATTTATATACATATATATTATATGCAGCAATCGTAGGCCGTAACGAGTGTTGGGAAATTCAACATCTAACCTTTTGTACGAGACTCGTTTTGTTCATTTGTTCGTCCGGTATTTGGTATCCACACGTGACCGGTTAAGTACCATCATACAAACATTTTAGAGTTAATCGGTTCGATTATTTATTAGTTTCTCATTTTTATGCGCAGTCTAAATTTACCTCACATTCTAATAGGTGTAAAAAAAATTTTAACTTGCCATTTTTTGGTTGATTAATCGTAATCGATTTAGATTTTTATTTTATTTTTAATGCGAAATTAAATATACATATTACATTTAAGCGTATTCAAATATATAAAAGCGTAGTCCTTACTACGAATGGGACAGTGCCAATACAAAAGACATACGCATATTTAAATAAAGTAAAAAAAATGTAGGTAGGTATAACTGCACATACCTATACATAGTATAGGTACATAATATAATATAATAACGTATTTACGTATAGGTACAGGTTTCATCCGAATATTGTGCCCCCTATTTACACGAGTTTCAAAAGACTGCTATTATTGTAGGTGGTTCTTTTATTATCCAATGTGAGTAGAATGAAGATGTCATTTCAGCGTGTCTACTGATTGACATGCGTGATATTGTCACTGTATTCCCAAAAATACACGGTTTTGTGTGTAGTTAAGATAAAACACTATTGGACATTTGTTACAAAACATAAAACACGTTTAACACTATCTTAATGTCTACACGGTTGATTAAATAAATATGGGTAGGTACACCTATGTACAATATACATATCAATTATAATATTGATTTCGGATGCAGACAAGACAATTGACAAAGAAACTATACTATATTTTCTTAGAGCAAATTTAAAACGTTTAATATTTCCTATTCTTGATATAATGTATAGAAAATAGAAATAGAAATTTATTTCGATGTTTCATATTTACTTTTAATTTTTTTTCATTGTTATAAAAATTAATTCAAATATTATAATTCCAAGTGTAATAATCAAAAACAATTTCGTAAATAATTATTTACACCATTTTAAGAAGTTTATATGTATTACGTTTAAGTTATAACTCTATAAGT
Source organism: Myzus persicae (assembly GCF_001856785.1). Classification (NCBI taxonomy): domain Eukaryota; kingdom Metazoa; phylum Arthropoda; class Insecta; order Hemiptera; family Aphididae; genus Myzus; species Myzus persicae. Next base: position 224,051 of record NW_019103859.1, read on the forward strand.
GTATTATGTGACATGTACATTATACATTTTAGGTAAATACTAAATAGGCACATTATATTATTAAGTAGTTGTATAGAAACTTTTATTTATAAGCTAATTTTAATCACTACTGAGTATTTTTTCATACTCATCCATACGTTTTTATAAGTAACTATTGTTTATGGAAAGTTTGAACTTATTAAAGATATTTAAATGATTGTTGACTTGATTATGGTTAAATTGATTACAGACAAATACATCTATGATAGTTTACCCATTTTCAATCTTTAAGTTAAGAATGTGATTTGTGTTTCTAAGTTAGTTTTCAATCATTTGGTGATATAAATAGACATTTTTAAATTTAAATATTCTACATACAAGTATGAACTTGCGTGGAAATTGAAGCATCGTTAAAAAACCAACTAATAAACATAGATAATGATGTAAACTTTATTCGCTCTAATATTAAAGCTAACAAAACAAAATTGGTTCTGCTGAACGCAAATTGTCCATATTAAGCATGGGCCCTTAATGATTAAAAACAAAATATATTGAAGTAACGTAATATTTTTGTAACTTTATAGATTTTATTCCAATGTATTTTTAAACGATCAACCTGTAGATCTTGTAGTAAATAAATCGATGCATATTTTTATTTATTACCTATTAATATTTACAACTAAGAGTCACGTTCACATAGAACCGCATATAATTGAAACAAAGAGCTTAGCTTAACTTTTTATTATGATAAATACCTACTAAATAATATATAAGATAATAAATGGCCACTGGCCAGTGAATGACTGAGTATTTTTAAATAAATGCTATTTTGAAGTTTTACTATACATATATGTATATATACGAGTATATATAACACGTATACACAAGGAACATGGGTTGGATCTCTGTCGGAACATACTAGTTATAGGTATAGGTATCTACTCTCTTTTATTTTTGACAGAACGACAGGAATACATAATAATACGTGGGCGTTATCATTAGAAAGATATTACAAAAAACAAAACCAAATGGTCTCTGAATGCTTGAAGCATTAAAAAAATACAGTTAACATAATATATATTACAGTGAATGGCCAGCGCTGTTATCAAATCTCTCCTATCTTAATACATCTTTTCTTTATAGGCCATTGTTTTTTTAATACCATACATAGAAAGATTTGTAATTTGTATTGATTTTTTTTTACCAGCAATTTGATAATTATTATACTATACAAAGATCTGATGTGATATTTAAGTTTTACTAATTATTATCGTACCTATATATTAAATGCTTGTATAGTTGTATATATATATTATTATAATAATTTATTAATATCAGAAATTATATATATACATTTTAGAGCTTCGGCTTAACAAAATAATGGCATACTACTTCGGTATTCACATAATAAAAAAACGATTGATATTTTGAAGTGGATTAGTGACGTATTTAATGTTTACAATGTCCCGATGAAAGGATGTGGAAAAATCTAAACAAATAACTAATAAATTATAGTCAATATAATATTTTGGAATTAATTATACCTATAGGTATAAAAAATAAAATAAAAAAAGGGATAAAACCACATCATCCCCCGTTTAAATAAGAACCGCATTATATACGGCAGTGTGGTGTATACTATGTATTTATAAATTTATAATATGAAATAAATTATACATTTTGTTATTAGTTATTACATTCACCCCACATATAGGTACACAAAATATTTAGTAGCTTATAAATTATAACTCTTAAGGTTTATGATAAACCTATTACTTTCGTGATTTTTAAACTAACGCTAAACGTAAAATTCGAATTTGTTTTGTATTTTAAATTACTTAGAGATATAATTTTATGCATAGCTAAAAAATAATATTTTAAATAAATTAAACCTTAAATTATTAATGTATAATAGGATAATTCTATAATCTACATTACTTGTGTAGTTGTGTAATTCTTCAGATATGTAAACCATATTCAATAGTGTACCTTTTTTTATATAGGTACCTGTAGTCAATTAATTCCAGAAACAATTAACAAACATTCTTTCTTATATTATTTGATAATAATATAATATAATGCATATTATAATCGCAATGACCGTGATTTGATGATAGAAGGCACGTAAACAATTATCGCAAAGTATACCAACAAATTAAAATTGAAGCAACAAAAATGAATCATTATTAAATGATTTATTGGTAAAAAAAATTTTTAAAAAATTACAATTAGCTTAAAATGTATAAGTTAATCAATGAAATATTGAACAATGAATATTTAATACACTTATTGCCTGAAAAATACGTTGATAATTAATGTATTAAAAAATAATTTTTCTATATCAATATTACATCCTAATTATTTCAATATCGCCAATATTTCTCTGAACATTTTTAGGCTATGTCCTCACAAGACTACATGAATTTCTCAAAAACACGTTTTAGAAACACATCGAATAAAAAATAAACATATCCAATAAAAACGCTTATGATGGTCTTAGTCATAGCCCATAGCTATTGTTTAACATTATAGAAATTCCTGAATATTTAATTTCCAAACAAAAATTAAATGTGTGATGGAAATATATTTGTTTTCATATTCAAACTTACTAACTTAGTTGGCTAGAATTTTATCATTATGTTCAACGTAACTGTAGAAATATATCCAAATTATCCAACAAAATGTATACGTACGTATTGTTGGTAGATTTATCAAATATTCAAATCAATAAATTATAGTAACTACCTAATATTTTGACCATACTTCAGACATAACAGTTAAATTTGTTATTTACATTTTTAATATTAAAAACTATTATTTTATAAAAATAACTATTGCTTAGGAACATTAAAAAAAAAAAATTGGTAACAATTTAAATAGAGAATAACTCCATGGTGGCTTGCATATGCCATAAGTTATTGACTTATATTAATTTTTGTGAGAAAGTTTGACTTTAAAATATTGCTTTATTAATATGAGTGGTTATAAATTATTAAAGTATAAAAAATAATCTATTACTATAAGACGATAAAACATAATATTTTATTTTTAAGTTTAAATAATTCAAAACTATAAAAGTTTGAAATATTTGAAACCATTTCCAGGTTCACACCACAAAGTTTATTTATACTAAGATTTATACTACTAGATTTTATACTAAAAAAAATAATAAAAATATTATATATTTTGGCATATAATAATTAATAAGTAATAACTAAATGAGTATAGATTATGGAACATTGGAACATAACATAAGCATACTCAGACTTTATTGCCAGCGTATGCAAAACAAAACATTTGATCCAGGACAATTTACCGTCGTTGGTCCTTCCCTTAAAAAAAATTCAGTAATAAAATCCAAAATTATTGTCATTAAAATATAATATTTGTTAAGAAATAATAACTATTTATAAAAAAAATATTAGAAGCATTTTGAAGTTAATTTCATTGAAAATGAAATTTCAAATGTACAAATATTGAGTTTTTTGAGAAAAAAATGGCCTTAAAGGAAAACAAATGGGTCTTAGCTTAGAGTGCGGAGTATTCAATGGCATACCCTGCATGGTTGCATAGTACTCCGTGCGCATGCCTATGGGACAACAACAAAATGTACATCATACGTACTTGTATACAAACTGGGAAAATCTCTTTGCTCTGGCTAACTATGTAGTGTAAGTTTCATGTATATATCGTTATAGAGAAGGTCTGAGGTCATTGTAATGTGTATATTGAATTCGAATTCAATGAAAATCATTGTATACAATGACCAAATTTGAACAACAGGGCGTACGGATGAGTATTTTATATTGTAGATGGAACACATCATAGAAATTGAGACATACTATATTTTTTTTAACAATTTCAACAATTATACGTTATACGTATGCTGGTTTTTTTAATATTAATATATTTCAAAAACATATTTTACACACAAACCACAATTTACAGTATAGATATTCAAGAATATAAACTTAAATATTAATTATAATATTTTGAGTACAAAATACCAAGCTAAAATTGTAAAAAATAATTCATTTTGGTCGTAGTACCTACATGTTTTTACTTTTTTGTACCGTAGCTTAAGAGCAGATATTATAGGTAAATAATAATTCATAATATAATGTTAAAACGCTTATAAGAAAATTAATACAGTACCTAATATCATCATATCACTGAGTGTAATCATTATTATTTATTAATATTAGGTTAAAATATAAAAAAAGTTGTTTATTTGATTGTTGTAACCACTATACATATATTTCCTTGTATATAAATCAATATACAATCAATGTACTCGCAATTTGTACTATGTGTATGTGTACTGTATTCACTAAACGTAATACGGCATGCGATGTTCTTGAAGGATAATTTTAAAAGAACTATTCAATATAGATACATAAAGATCAAATTATTTTGTATTAAATCAAGTTTTTAACCCTTCTACTTGTTAATATTTAGAAAATACTAAAATTAAAATCAAAATGAGATAGGTACATGAGTCCCTGTCCACTGACCACTAGTCACTACCAATTGTTACTAAGCCATTGCTTTTAAAAACGATTCAGAGCCGAGTTTGGTTTATTTAAGAACTTCAAATGTACATAGATACGAACCTATTTTATGAACCGATTTAATTTTACATCTATATGAAGTGCACAGAAATACTCCGAACTTCCATAGTTCCATCATATAATATCATTGTTATTTTTTTAAAACATTTTCAGATCACTATTATTACCTATAGTCTTAAATCTTAATAATTAAATAATATTATAATTTGATTGTATAATAATATTAGTTTTTAGTATGAATATATTTACTCATTCTAACACCTATATTGTGCTATTTAATATAAACTATGCAACAAATAAAGTACCTATATTATATTTCATATATTTTTAATTTTAATTGATTTTCGGAACTGTTTGAAACATTTTAATCCATTTAAATCTTACGTATTGAATTATTTGATAAAAGACGAAGTGGAATTATTCAAAACTATATCAGATTAATAGACTATCATAAGTCGATTGTTAAATTTTAACTATTAATTAATTTGTATAATTTTCTTAGGAATTAATATTTATAATAAATATTATGTTATATTTTATTAATATGAATGTATTGTAATATTGTATTGTATATAATATTATTATGTTTAGTTTTTATGAAGAAAAATAATATTGCGTTTTATGTGCGTCTTACAATTTAGAAGTTATCATATGGATACAACAATAGGTACATATTATTTTTGAATTTAAATTTTAAATTCGGAACCTATAGGTCTGACCGCCTCGGTAAATGGAAAATTCACTCTCTCACAATATTCCATGACAAATATAAAAAAAAAACATACCTAAGTCTTGGAAATCCGAATTCGTCACAGACACGAACCTTTCGGTATGGGTCAGACGCGATCCCCTCTGTGGCGTGTATTCTACCCTAACATTCTCAAGAACTCAACTCAAGGTGGTCAGAATGTCTATTGATGCGTGTGGGGAATATTTTTACAGCAGCAGCGCTGTATGTACGTCCTATTATACAGCGTAAATTACTTCGATCGTACGATATGCCATACGTATAGTGTGTGTGTGTGTGTGTGTGTACCCGAGATTATTCCTCTGAGCATTCCCCAAGCTATCATACATGTGTAATAAAGAAATCGTGCGCAACACGATACACATATTATGTACATATATATAAAAAAATTTATCTAAAATTAACAAAATTTTCCGCATGAAGATTGCTCCTAATTATCGAATCGCCCGGAGCGGTTTGTGTGGAAAAGAGCCGGTAATTAGCGTGACACGACCGGTCGGCTTATAGAGCAACAATATAAAAAAAAAAACACAACAAAATGGTAGACAGAAATAAATTGTTTAAACAAAATACCGATTGTCGAATGTATTTGAACATCGGTGAATAACGATAAGATATTACTTATATTAACAATATTATCATTGATTGATAGTTCACTGTGAATCGTGATGCGAACAACAATATGCTACAACCGGCACACGAATGTGGGTATGCTCTCTCATTTTAAATGCCGGACCCGGTCACCATAAATATGATCAGTTTTGATATGTTCTTTTTTTCGTGAATTTTACTACTTTATATTACTGCATTCATACGGACAACGTTTTATTTGACAAAAACAATAATTATCTTACATTGTTTTGGCTACACACACGTCGATCGCACCAGATCATGGACCTGCACACAGCGTGTACACTGAATCACCCAAAGGTGATTGACATGCTGCCTCTAAGGTAATGATTATATTCAATTATATGTTAAGAAACTTTTATGTACTTACGAAGGGTTAGCGTATGTTTTGTATTCGAAATTCCAGCCGATAGTTTTCTACATTTAAACATATTTATCTTTGTTGCGATCTGTGGTCGCCATCATCAAAATACGTACCTAGGTATATACGAATATATAGAAAGAAGGTACACGCTTCAATCGGTTATGATATCGTGTGTCTGTGATAGATATATACATAATATGATATAAGTATATAACCTACTTGAACATACAATTTAAACATAAACGTAAAAATCTCGATATTAAACGTCTGAAACTACCATTGACCATTTTTTTGATTATACCCTTCGGAATATAATATGTATGGAAAAAAAAAGTACCACATCATGTTTTACTTACGAACGACAGTAACGGAAATAATAATAACAGTAATAAACGTGTGTTTTAGAGCTAACATCAATAATACGCGTATCTATCAGTACGATGACAATCGCTTTACCTCGCCGGCCGTTAATAGGCACCTACCGATAATGTTTAATCTCGATTTAAATTAATTAAAGCGTTTCATAATAATGCCGTAATATTTTTGTAAAGATATATTGATTAATTTTAATACAAATTTCGTTAAATGAAACAAGCAAGTAGGTGCCTACTGACTATTGTATGTTATACATTATAGTAGTACTACACTAGTAATGTTTAGTGAAACAGACCTTCATAGCCGTTTAAATGGGCATTCAGCACTACAAACCGCAGTGTTGCCCAACCTTTTTTCCTCTGCGGGCCACTTTGGTTAACAATTTTATCTTCGAGCGGGCCACCAAATAATAAGAGTACGAATAATCCCAATCTCAATCCATCAATATAATTTTGTTGCACATAGTAGGTATACAATGTGCAATACATGTAGGTACATATTGGACTTGTTTTCTTATCTTTTATTGACTATTGAAAAGATTACAAATCAAGGTTAGGTAATATTTTACTTTTTTTTTTAAATATTTTGTTTTGTTTTGAAAAATTATAATGGGCCACATAGCGTATACCTTCGAGGGCCACGAGTTGGGTACTATTGCTATAAAGTATAGTCTACAGACTTAAAGTTCTACACTATTATAATATATTATATACATTAAATAAACTAAATAAAATCATATCATTCATATCGCTGATAGAGATAAGTAATAACTGAGAGGTACCTACCTACGTAATTATATTTATTAAAAGAACATTTTACATGTTTTCATTCAAAAATAAAATAACGAATTTACAATGCAACAAATTATTGAATAACTACGTCAATCGAATCGCTAACAATTATTGTAACACAATAAAAGTAATCAAAATGTGATTTCAATTACAAATCGCAATCCTAATTAGTTTTAATAAATTTAAAATTAACTATGCTACAAATAATACAATTGATTTAAGATATTATTTTATAATTCTAGATAGTTAATGTTCTATCGAAGAACTGATGGTGTTTAAATTGATTTGATATAAAGTCAATTACCATATAGCAATAGAGGATTCGCATTAATAAAAGGTTTAGGTATCTAAGAAGATAAATTTGAAAAAGCCTTATATCCCTGTTATGTCCGTCCGATTCGAGTTAATTACGATTGTTGATATTAATATGTTTAAGATATATTATATTTATTGACTGTTGTAGTGTTGTACATAGTTACGATTGATTGTATTCCTGCAGATATTTAAATTATATAGGTATTAAAATATTAGATCATAGTTTATTGCGTTGCATTAAAATAAGTTAAGAAACCGGGAATTTAGAACGCTCGCAATGTGTGCTTTCTTAACTTGTGCATATGACTAATTAAATTGTTTTTTAAAAAATATATAAATTCCATTTAGATATCAAAAGTTCCACAATGTTTTTATTAAATCTAAAATGAAGTACCTACCTATAATTTTTTTCACACTTCATAAAAAAAATCTGATGAATACATTTGTACCTTGATTAGTACCTAAACATAAAAATCGGTACCAATTAAATTGTAGGTAACGAAATAAACAATTTTCCATACGTGTTAACCTAACAGTAAAACACGTAATAGCAGAATGCAATTAATATATTAGGGACCTCAGAAAATACAACACCCTATCCAACATAATATAGACGTAGCATAAAGTCCAAACACAAAAAACATCAACAATATGATCAAATTCTTAAGAAAAACGGAACTGTATGATAAAATTTAACTTAAAAAAAAAAATTAATACCTATGTAACTATCTCACACTTGTGAAAGTGAAACTGTGAAACTTATTTCGGTTATCAAATACATATATTCAAACTATCAAAAACTTTTCAATATTCAGTGATCAAACATTTTAAAACTACATATTAGGAATATAATTACCTACCTAAATAATATTTTCATAATTTGTTAAATTAAATAAAACATGACTTTGGATTATAATAACAAGAATAAATTACATAGGTACAACTAACAAATATGACCATATGGGAATAAAGAAACAATGTTTTATTCTTGTAAAATATAAAATACTTATATTTCTTTATACATCTCATAGTTTATACTATTATCTATTATTGGTAATTGTTTGAAATAATCATTGCAATATTACATATCAAAGAGGTAATTTTCCTTTTATTATTGTTATTTGTTGACGATATGTGTCATTGATCTGTCATACCATTTACAGGAGTGAAAAACCTTCAATAACCAATTGGTAGTAATAAAATATTTTTATTTAAATCGTGAAATCCGTCATATTATTTTTTAATTTGATTACTGTTTTTATTAGTTTATTGGTTTTAAAGTATACGTTTCACAATTATGGCATAGTCGGTATACATAATGATATGAAGTAATATTATACTTAGATAGGTAGTCAATAGTCATAGATTATGATCAGTGTTAGGAACTTGTTGGCATTGTATCTTCACAGACTACAGAGAAGCGATATCAAATAAATTTTAAATCCGTTATGTGTTAATATGATTTTTGATCCATGTGTCATCAATATCTTTGGAATAAAACAACTTACCAGATAAAAAGTTTGTCTAATACGTGATAATTTTTTTCGCTTATGATTTCTTTTTAGAATAAATTTATTTCCCGATGAAATTAGAGACACCCATTTGAAAATTATATAAGTAGGTACACAAAAAAATTACACTTTTTAATGCAATATGGTTCTGTATTTAACTGACTTATTAAGCTAAGGCTTAAGATATTTCTCTATAAAATCATTTTAAAAATCATTACTTATTTAATCACCTAATAAAAATTAAACACAAATAATTATATATAACTTAAATAACATAGATATTTATATATTTTATAAAATGATAAGAATTTATTATAAATACATTTTAGAGATTTTAATAAATATACCTAACGAGACCAAAACCCTGTTTCTAAAAGCATAAATGTATAGATACAATATAATCGGGGTATCAATATAAAAAATAACTTATAAACTTGTACTTACCATGTTTCAATATATTTAACTATTAATTATTCCTGATCTAAATATCTAACATGAATCTTTAAAGATAATTTTTCTTTAATTTTGCATTAAGCCATTTTGCACAGTTGGGGTCTGCGTTCCGATTAATCTCCCACTGCATTCCAACGTCCAAGGGCAGTCGTCTATAACAGGGAGAAGGCAAGTAGAGAGTACAATCATGCCCCCTGGCTTTTAGTGGTAAATTTTATTTTATACATTTTTTTACTCGCTTGTTCCGCCTGTGGGTTGATGCAGTTTACAATTTTACACACATACAATATAGTTATTTATAACACGAACATGTATCGGTTTTTGATACTGATTTTTATTTTTATTATTATTCTTTTTTTTTTTTGACAATAAAACCAATTACATGAATACCAGTATGAACAGTGTAGGCGTAATTATCATAATTTAATAATGTTTATAACGTCATAACGATTAGTGCTGTAGAGATCAGATCTTGCTACAAAAATATTATATAATAATATGTTCACATTAAACGCATACTTCAGAAATCTTCAGGTTCTAGTCATAATATGTATATTATATTCTCGATATAAATATCTCAACCTAGGTTTAAGAGTTAAGAGTGATTCTTATAGATATTAATATAGGCGTAAATATTAGTAGATAAATCAAATCATAATTTTAAATATATCAGTAATATTATTAAAATCATTAGGTATATTAAAATATGGTTTTCAATAACGATTTTAAAATAGACCAAACGTATTTACTGAAATTTTAAGTTAAAAATGTCATCGCTAGTAATAATACAAATCTATATTTAGTACATATACACTATAGTTAATACATGGTATAGATACTCCATGATTTATTGATATCGTCTTAGATTGTAAATATTAAATACTAATATGTATAATCATAAATCAATGATATCACAGCACATTTGTAAGTGAAGAAAATGGATCAATTTCTTAAAATAACATTAAAGATAGGTAGTGCAATATTGCTATAAATGATATATAAAACCATAATCCTCTGCTCAAAATTGTTTTTTCTAACATCAGGTATAAGTTATCATCACATTCAAATGTATAATAGTAGTGCACACTTGACTCATAGTGCACCATCCGTCACTTAGTTTAGTTAAGCAATATGACAAATGCCCCTAACAACTTATGTCTACATTCCGTCTTGCATTGTTGCTTTAGGCTTAAGGTGCCTGTAACTAAAATATAAAAGAAATTACAAAAAAACTCTTTTAAAAAATAATAAACTGCATTGCGCATTGTCCCTAGAAGACATTGTCCCTAGAAGACATTGCCAAACAGACATACCTACATTACCAGTGACTACTAATCATGATTTATCGAATTATATATATTTTTTTCTGTGGAAACTTGAAGACTTATGGCTATGATCTGAGTATGATCATTTGGTACCTTCATTTCAACTAATCAATATTAAATATTTTATCTCAAACATATACAATAGAATAAACTTTCATTTTATAGTTATACATTTGGAATATTCCTCATTATTTCTAGTCAAGTCACTTCAACATCGAAAATTATATTTTATTCTATAACTAAATGTACACTCCTATTCCTATATTAATCTCAATAGATTACAATATTGCGTGTATATATATCAATATTTATTTACTTAAAAAGTTTAAGAATAATTTACACATTCATGTACCTATTGGTTGGTTACATATACCTATATAAATACAATGTATTACAAAATTATATTATTAAATGTACCCATTTTAAATTATACATAGCTACACTTTAAAAATGGATAATAAATTTGAAGAAATAGCTATGATAATATATAAAATATCCTTTGAGTTTAATTCGTTGTTATTAAAATACGATAATTTTTACTCAGTGTTCTTTTCAATATGTACTAAACGTGGGTAGACTGTTAAAAAATATATAATTATAGTTTATTGAGTTTTTCTGTAGCACTTTTTCTGGAATGACAACATAATTGTTACAGTTAATTCAAATAATAGTAATTTAATACATGTTACTTGTATACGATGGGTATTCGAAAAAATGTTATGACAACAAATTATATACTACCACCAAGCCTTAAGCCATCCCTCTTCTTAAGCATAACACTCCCATAACGTTTACAACAAGTCACTAGAGATATTGTACATTTCTAATATACAGGCTACAGTTCGAATTAATTATAAATTATCTTGTTAAATATTATGCCTGTATCAGAAAAAAATGAACATGTTTTTCGCTAAATGTTATTTTATATGAATAAAATCTAGAATAGTATATATTATATTTTTATAGAAAGTAATATTTTCTCAAAACTCTTTAGTGTACGAATTTTTGTATTTATTCAACAAGAGAAAATGAGAATTGTATGTACAATGGCTGATTTTAAAGAGGGGAATATCAAATTGGATCCTCTCATATTAAGAACAATCCAAATTAAATTGGCTACCCAAAAAAAATTTTCAACTGGCTCCAAAACCATAAAATAATATCATTCAACAATTATTGGTTCTCAAAAATAAAGTGCTGAGCAAGGTGTAATTGCAAAGAAAACTGGTTTTAAAATATTGGTCTTAAATATGATATAATATTATAGTAATTAAGCGGATACTACTCATAAATTCTAGTTTAAAGCTCTTATGCCGAGTCCACACTAGTTTCTGTTTTTAAAAACAATTTAGATTGTTAATTCTGTGTTGAGAAAATTTGAATTTAAGTTTTGTCTTGTTTTCTATTCTTGCGTGGATCCTAAATTTGTCTATAAAATTCTGCAATGGAAAGATATTTGAGACAAAATACAATTTTTTAGTAAATTAAATTAAGTTTTATGACTGATTATACCTACCTATAATATTTTCATATTTTCAATGTACCCAAATATTAGCAAATAAAAATAGTATGGTTTGCATCCATTTATTTATCTATGTATATTGTATATGTTTAACTTGAAATTCGTGATTAAGAAAGGAATAGGTGTATTACTACATTTATCATTAAAATAATATTTTGGCTGTTTACTAAATTTAAATTTCAAACATTTATTTCCCAGCAACAATTTAAATATGGCAAATAAAAAAGGATGGACTTGCCTAATGTATGCTTGCTATTATGGGAACAAAAATCTTGTAGATCGTATAATAGATTTAGATCCAACAACATTGTTCTCGATCAACAACGATAAACAAACACCTTTAATGATTGCAACCATGTCCGGTAACGTATCCATAGTGAAGAAAACATTTCACGTAAGTAAAAATATTTTATTTTTTATTTTTTATTTTTATTATATAATTATTCTTACAATAAGATTGTAAGTTTCCAATAATTAAATAATGTTCAAAACACTAAAAGAAAAAAATTAATTTTAAGTTTCAATATTTTTTTGAATAGAAATCTCTTATTAATAAGTACCAATTAAAAATATTGTAATACTTGATAATTATTGATTATAATATGTAATTTTTGGATTTCAAATAAATAGCGCCAAATATTAAATTAATAATTATATCTTCCAATTTTGAGTACAAATAATATAGGTGTCTGCATGAAAATCAATATTCATTCTATACACCTAAATCATTGCCTATTTACATATACACGTTTAATCTATTTATTTATATTTTTTTGCACAAAAATAACTTGTGTTATAGTTGTTATACATTATTTTTATACAATTAATATTTTATCAAAGTAAATATAACCACCATAATTGTTCGTATTAAAATATTAAATGTACCAAATAAAATTCCATAGTGTTATAATCTCAGAGTACCTAGGTAATAAATATTGTAGATTATAAGCACAAGAAAAACTAACAATTATTTTAAAATTTAACCGTTGCTCAATACTTAATAAATATTTTAAATAACACAATTTTATTATAACATGTGCATAAGGATATTATTAAATTTAAATACTCACCTAAGTGATCCGCGGTATATTGACTTATTGACGGTTTAAACATTTCGTTTACCCACCGGAGTTTGAAGACAATTTCTTCCCTGCATAAGAAGAACAATGTTGAATATATAATTTATATTATATTTAATTATAGTTCACGGATACAACGAACGTATGTAATGGAGTGTTTAACCAACGTCATATTTCTTTAAAATAGCCGACCATAAGGACGTGACCACATGAATAAATTAAAATGATTTTATTTGTTCCACCAACAACGGAGCCGTCGCGTCGTTGCCCGCTCATTCATGCACGGACATCTAGTTTCGTTGTATTTTATTCGCGTAATTTGCATGGTGGTATTTAAAGTGACATTTGATCCGGAAAAAACTCAGCTATCAAGATATTTCATTCGGACGCTATATAATTATATTTAGCACATTTGTGGATATAGAAAAAAAAATCAACTCGTATTTAGCCAGTATCCGAGTGGGAAGGTCAGTTGAGAGGATAAAAAAAAAACACGTAAAAAGCATTACATTTTTGCGTTGGAAAAAGGAAATATAATATGTGATCACTTATTTAGTCCACGATTATGGTATTTATGAATAGATATTTTAATGCGTTTAAATATACCGGAAAGGTGGACATTATTATGGTAAACTAAAGATATCGATTAATGGTTTCGTATAATATTTAAATGTATTAATATTATTAGATGTATATCATCGAACAACAAACAGTCATCATATCATCTATAAGTGCATAGATTTATAAGTGTTATGTAGATTTGATTTTGTAATTTTCACTAAATAATCTGCCACACTATTTTATTTAATGTAAAATAGGAAGGTATCTACATACCGTTTATATATAACTATATATCCATGGAATGAAGATTCTGCAGTGCTATACGTTTCAGAAAAAAATGTTAATTGTTTCAGATGATTTATTCTGATTTGAATGTCTACAAATATGTTAAAAAAGTTTAAATTAACTATTATAAAATTAAATTCAAATTCAAATGACAACCCATACGTCATGTACCCAGGTAATCACCTATAAATATGTACCCACAATAAATATTACTATACATACATATTCATATAAGTGTATAAGGTATCCCTGAAAACTGCATACATACCTTACCTAATGGTTAATATTGGTTAAAAATACTAGTGTCGAACCCAAGTACCTATAAGTTAGGTATTAATATTATATTATATATTAATGCGTAGTATATGTAGTTGTAAATGATATGTGATATATTGTAGTACACTAGTACATTGTTTTATATTAAAAATGAATAAGCAATTTTCAAAATTTGGTTGATAGGATCATGATACCTATTACACTGTAACTGCACAAAATGAGTAGGTAACTACCATTTAATTAATGACAATGGTTATAATTTTTAACTCTTTAAAACTTTTAATTTACTAACAACTACTCTAGGCTTTATTTAAATCTAAATTATTATTAAAGTATTAATCATGCTCTTTTGTATCATACGGTGGCAATACTCAAACATAAAAAAGTTAATTTTATTAAAACATAAGTTTTTTGTGTCTTTTTAATTGATTATTAGTTTATCTTCTGTAACCATTAACTCTTTTACACGAATATACGATATCATAAAATAAATTAACATGTACATATTATATACATTATGATTTATCAGTATTAATATAAGTAAAAAATTCTATCATTGTACCAATAGTTTAATAATTACCTAACTAATACAGTAATACTATATAATATACATAATAATAAAATAAAATAAAATAGGGACAAAGAAATGTTTCGTACTAATATCAACAATCGTTAAAATGGATAAAACTTTGCTTAAAGTTAAAATACATTTCGGCAATTAATAATAGTAAAATACGTGTTATTTAATAATTTTAATAAGTGTTTCACAATATCTGTAGCTTAGGACTGGGTGACGTCAAAGTTCAATTGACACCAACTCTGTGCGTCATTCACGAATGAAATGATTCCGGGTCTAGGCCCTATTTATGTGTTCCAGCTAAGAAACAAATTACGTAGATATGCTGTTCCCTCTTATTATGACAATTCTCATATCGATATATAATTCTCAGAGTTGGTACATTTCCTACACACCGGATTTCACCATCGCAAAATTTGGCCTCGCATTCCATATAACTGAATAACAATTTTAACATACAACTGTGGAATAATAGATGATGTATAATTTTATCATATTGATGACATTTTATATGAAATTATTGTTTTCAGTGTAGACTATCGTTTACGTAGATATACATATTATGTGCCTACAATCTACATTGTGTATAATATACTGTCTGATTCTTAAATTTTGTGATGAACAGATTATGTTATAATTATTTAGGAAGATTTATTATTTTTAATACACAAATAATATTTAACATGTATCCAGTGACTTCGTATTTTAGATTTAAAATTTCGTTCCTTTTCGTTTATTGGATATGAAGTTAGAGCGCAACAGCTTGAAGTTTTCGTGGAGATGCTAGTAAGAGAAGCGTTTTCGTAGTTGACATGTAAATAATATAATCTAATATTCATAATGCTATTACTCAACCATATTTGAACCTAGAAAGTTGGTACAGGCACTTAAATTCGTGAAAATAGTAGCAATCGGGTAACGCAGTAATGTACAGTATACCTGGTAACTGATCTAGTGAGTCACTAACGACGATGTTAAATTTGAATTCAATGATTTATCAATATAAACGAAAAACAATTCTGACTGGAGACATCTCGTAAGCCAATATTACCAAGTATATTTTATCATATTAGTTAGCCTACGATATTTTATATTTAATTTATATTTCCATTAGTAATTAATTTTACAATTTAACATTATAATATTCATTTTTAACTTTTTGTAGTATTCAGCATGACTAATGATGAAGAACATTTTATTAAATTTTCAAGCCTTAACTATAAAAATTGATAATTTTATACATTTTTTACTCCAAAACAATTTGCTCATTTTGGCGAATTTTATTAATATTTAACCTTCAAATGTATGTAAAAAAAACTTGAGCATATACAGATATTGAATATTTTTAAATAAGTATAAAGAATAAAGAAATTTACATTACATTTTCAATTTTTTGACTAAGTTAAACAGTTATATCGATATTTATAGACATAAAACTAAAAAATAAAAAGAGGCAAAATATCTTGACAAATATACCATGTATAAAATATATTATTGTAGATATTTGATGAAATTGTCAAGTATCTACAGTTGTTGGTTTTGAAATAACAATGAAATAAGAAAATTGTTCGAGGACCTAGGAGAAATAGTTATTTGATGAGTGAATATACAATGTCATAAAAATTCTAACTTCAAACTCTCATAACTTTTGTAAATTAACGATCAAATTTTTTTTTAATTTCAGTAATAACAACTTATGAAAAACCTTGTATTAAATATTCGAGCTTTTTGACAGAGTGAAAAATGTAATAGTTTAAAATTGAACAATTACATTAAGATATTCTATACTTCCAAATATTGCGGAAACCATGAAAATAACATGTTTGATAAATCTTATTTAAAAGATTATAAGTAAAAACTTATAAAAACTATTTTTATAAATCCTAATCAACCTAATGTTCTATTTGTTATCTAATCAATTATTGTACAATAAATTATAATATAAAAAATAATTAAAATATAAATATAAACAATTTTTTTAATCTGTTCCAATATACACCATGAACTCAAAATCTCAATAGAATAAAATCTATCAAAATATATAATAATAATAATAGTCTCTAACAAAACATAAAACAATACACCATTACAGAAAAAAATGTCTTACTACTTCCGAGTTCCTAATAGTTATATTTGTATAAATATAATATAAAAAGGCTTATAAAAGTTATAACATTATAGTAAAACTAACGATGAATCATATTTTTAAAATGTTTGGTGAAAATTTGTTTCAAGTATATTTTATTTTAAATGATAAAATAAAATATTAAAATATCATCTATTATTTTCGTCTATTACTTTATGTTTCTATCTCCTGATAATCATAAATGTAGGCAACCAAAATTACATAGCACTGTATAATAGAGAATGAGAAATAATATGATAATCTGTATCATGCGTCTTGACTATACAAGTCATATTTATTAGTGACCCCCCGGGGTCCAACCATGTTATGTTGTGTGTTGACTCAAGGTAGTTTAAAAAAATGTGTAAGCTGTTTATTTGGTTATCTTTTGATCGATCGATTAAAATTGCATTTAAAAAATCCTTAGTGCAATTTTTATAATAAGAATTACACGAAAGTATAAGATTAGAATAAATAATTTAAAAAAAATTATTTTCAAGAACCATCAATTAAGAGTTGTGTTTCGAGTGAATAATGTAAGGTTAATTTAAATTTCATTATAAACAGATAGGTTGTCTTAGTGTTGTACAAATATTTTGGCCTAGTAATGATTTATAGACAATTCTTAATCGCCCATATAGATTATAATATAATATTATAATATTCAGTATGTATATATACGAATCATTTGTAGGTACTGTAGGTACACACTAAACAGGTATTCATAAGTTTTTATTTTGGTTTCAATACCTATGGAAATTATCATTTTTTTAACGACGGGTAATTAATCATAATTTCCAAATATACAATAACTTATTGATAATATTAATAATATTTTAAACAATCAAGTGAATATTTTAACCGCTAGGTAGAAAAAATTGCCCATGATATGGTTTTTGTGAAAGAAGGTGGAATCAAATAATTATGTGTGACTTGTATTCGTTTTAGTAAAACACATACAAGTACTTAATGTAAATTTATAAATTATTGATGATGGAAATGATGATCAACTAACAGTTTATGGAAAATTTCCGTATAAACGATTTGTTTTGTACATAATTTTGTAACTGATGTGTGAAATTAATCTTTGTGTAGGCTTTACACAGGTATACCAGTTTTCAACACTGTTTGATGAATACGGCATTATACTTAAAAAAAACTAAACATATTATGGGTACGGTGAATAGACAAAAGAAAACTGAAACGTTAGGTCACGTTTAGTCAGTTGAAAAGTACAGGCTCTACTACGGTGCTACTATCATTTAGTAACCGCATGTATTGTTTCAAAAATATAATTAGGTGGATCGTAGATTTGTATAAATATTTAAGACAACGTTCAAATGTAATAACTAATAAGATACACTGATTTTATTGTATTAAGTTTTCAATTAAATAGAAAAATATATTGTGATTAAATATAAAAATAACCGGGGAAACAAAAAACAATATTACGTTAAATTAATAAAAATTATAAATGACATAAGTATAATATACTACGAGTACTATAATAATTAAAAACATAATAAATGAAATGTTTTTGTCAACAATTAATTAAACCTACCGTATTACTAATAATAAAAAATATTCAAAATAGCAATTCAAGTATATAATAATACAAAATATACTTAGTAAATAATAAAACAGGCTGACAGAATGCTTAGAATCGTTTTTCATATGTAATAATTTATCATCGTTTTAATCAAGTTTTATAGGTTCATTATTGTGGTCTATACCGCGCATACTCGATGACAATTATAGGTACACTCGGCACCTACGCTGCCCACAATAGGAACAACGCGAGTTTTCCTGTCTTTTTAAACACACTGATAAGCCCTAGCCCTATGATGATTTGGGTCCGAAAGTCTATGTTTAATAATATTTAATTAATTTTTTTTTCAAATTTTCTACTCATGAAATATTTATTATTTTACTTTAGATTCTATTATTATAATAATTACTTCTGTATTATACACAATAAAATTATCTGTTTAAAAATGGTTAATTTTAATAACATTAGTAATTTGAAAAAGCGATACGAAAACAAGAGGTGTGTTCAAAAATCTATTCATTAAGTCGATTAAGACGTAATATAGGTACTCATGCCTGAAGTAATAATACTGCTCAGTTAATGATTAGTGATTAACTATTTTTCTTTTTTATTAAAATGTTCTATTGGTATTTAACTGAAATATGTATGTTTCTTTTGTAGTAAGTAACGTTTTATGTAAACTATTTTATAAGCATAAACTGTATCTAAGATGAAAAATGCATTCAAATAATTGCGATCGCCGATCGCTTTCACATTTAACACTACACACATGTCTATTGCGTTTTGTCAGTTCTGCCTTCGTTAGTCGCCAACCTCTATAGACCCATTATACTATTATAAGTCATATATCTTACTCGAATCGGCATTCTTTTGCGAATATTTATTATTTATAACTATTTTTTAGTGAAACCCTTGTCAATATTGAGGCCACTCGTCTTTGCGAAACTATTTTCCCACTCAATATACGTTTTCTATCTACTTGCACAGTTACACCTACTCTGGCGATATTCTTCCTTCGTGACAAACATCTATATATTCGTTAGATGATCCAACGAGCCACCGCCGTCTATAATGGTCATCTCCAGGAACCAGTAGTGCGTGCATTGATTTCATATATTTTTTTTTTAAGATTTGGAGTGGGGATTAACAGGTTATAACTTCTAATGATTCAACAATTGAGTTGATTTTTTTTCCCATCGGCATGTAGTATTTGAGGTGGACAATATACAAGAGCCTGGTACCGAAAGACAAATTTACCCACAGTCACATTTTTGCCATCGATAATTGAACGGACGCTGCAAACTGGTGTAATTGCATCGTTAAGTATTGCCATGCATTCTAAAGACTCCAAATTAATGAGTGTACCTATAGATAGTGTGGCATGTTATCTTTGTAGCCACTGTAAATGTAGGCACCACTAAACGCCGACTATTTCGATTGAACAAATGTACATGATCGAAATGTTCTTAGAATTAAAATGGCATATTATACGAATATTAATTAAACGAATTTTTTAGGTTGACATTTTGGAGATGCCTGATAAACTAGGCAGATCTGCAATGTTTTATGCGGTATTATACAATCAAGAAGAAATATTGGAGTATTTTATTGAAAAACAAGCCAATTGTAACGTAATGTTAGTAGATTCTTTTATTGATGAACTCAAAATGCACTGCAGCTTATGTGTATACAATACAATGATAGGTTAGGTTAGGTTAATAATTACCTAACCTAACCCATAGACTGTAATAGTACATCTACACTTGAACATATTTTGTAGTTAAAAGATTATATAAATAGTTTTTATGTAGATACTTTAGTTAAGTAATGATACTGAATTCATAATAACAAAATATCTGTGTGTTGGCTTGAACTCCAAAACTTATTTAAAACTAATACTAGAATACACTTCTACACATACCTATAACAATATTCTATCTCAATTTAACAATCTCATCATATTTTTACCGCCTAATTATTTTTATAACATGTCATTTTATGCGTAATTTATATTCAATAATGAAATTAATAGAAAAAAATGTATCCATTTAATATGACGAGGGTTTAAGTTATATTGATCAAAAATTTATATTAGACTTGAAAGATTCTTATCCGAATAACTTAACTACTCAATTCAAAGTTCTAATTTAGTATATACCATCCTAAACTAGAGTTAATTAATTTAAAACAGAAAACATTCAAATATATTAAAATAAAATTATCAAATATAAAACAATATAAAAAATTAACCAGTAAAAAAAATATAATATGGTTTCATTGCGTTTTATAAGATAAACCTTTTTTTCCTTCGTTCAAAAAGCAGGAACGGGTGGGAACTTTTTATTGCAATTATACAGCCGCCCGATTTATAAAATAAACATAAACTGACAGGTAAACTGTCACTATAGTAGTATAGTCCATAACCAAATGTATCTCTCCCAGTCTCCCATGTCCCACGGTATTTATAAAATATGTTACAAAAATATAAAAAGATTATTATAAGTAGATTCTAAGCATACAAGATTGGTTTTTAATAATTTATTTATGTACATTGTACAATGACACGATATACCTACCTATAACTGCCTGTTTTGTTTTTTACCTTTATATAGGTAAGTAATACATGTATTGTATAAATAATGACAAGAGTTATTTAAGGTTTAACTATTCGAAGTTAGTTTTTACTAGAGGCTAATACAAAAAAAAAAAAAATATTTGAAGTTCAAAATATAAATAATATCGTGATATTCGTATTTCCTTGCATTGTGTGTTTTATTTTTCAAATCTAAATGGTGTGAAGAAATGAATTGAATATAACATTTTTTTTTTCTAAAACAGTATTTATACTTACTGCAACTTTAAATTTTAATTGAAAAACCTCTTAATAACACTTTGGATCAATTTTTAACAAATTAACGATACATCTGATGTGCTTATACGTAGGATATCGTAACTTTCAAAACACCTTTTAGATAAGTAGGTGCAGTCAATATGTTGATGGGGTTTTATATTATTTGTTTATAAATGTAGTCAATTGGAAAAATGTAAATATACAATTTACAATAAATTTACGACAGTTTGACTTCTTACATAATTTATTAATAATATTAATGAACCTATTATTATTTTGGTACTTAAACTTTAAAAATCATAAAACCGACGTATAGAAAAATACATATTACATCGATAGGAGTCAGGAAAACACCACAATTCAAACCTTAACTATAGGCATCTAGATTGTAATATACATTTACATAGTAGGTACCTACTTGTTTTTATAGTGACAACTTCGGCAAGACTATGACTATGACAGCTATCTCTAAAGGATTCCGGAGAGTAATGAAATTGTTGTACGAGTATGAAAATAGAGACGAAAAAAATGTGTTGAAGACTATGTGGTCAGAAAAAATGGAAAAGGCCAAAATCGATCATCAAAGTGACGAACGTTTAGGTGTGTTTCATTTCACTAAATGTGCATACTTTTAACTATATAAACACACTACAGTGTTTATTTTATAGTTAAATATTCTGAAATTATTTATAGTCGTATATTATTATAGATTATCACGTAGAAAAACTATTAAGACAGTTGTCGCTGGAAAAATATTGGCCGCTGTTCGACGAACGAAACATCCGGTATAATGATTTCTTGAAGTTATCTGAGCAAGACTTAAAAGATATCGGTATAAAGTTAGTATACAATAAATATACACAATCATCAGTCTTAAGTTATGATTATTAAATTTTTTTGTATTTGAGTAAGGTCGAGGACAGTGGCATAAGCAGTGGTTCTAAGGTCCTACCTATTTCCATTTTCATTTAGGGGTTTTTTGTTAAGTAAACCTATTAAAATACATGTATTTAAATAGTTTCAAAATACGTCTGCTTTGACTTTTATTCTAGAATACCTACTAAATGCTTTTTTTTAAACAAATTAAATCACAATTATAAAACTGAATAATGCATTTGAATTTTAAGCTTTACTTATACGTGTTTTATGTGTCTACTGAAATTTCTTTATTGTAATCTAAAATTGAAACTATATTAATATTTGTATAAATTGTAATTGTATTAAAATATTAACTTGACCTAAAATAATCACATTTAATCGAAGTAATTAAACGTTGAAACATTTATGCAAGAAGTGTAATGTTTTTATGTAGGTACCAGCCACCAGGTACCTACATATATTGAATCCGCACTAGATAACTGATAATACAAATTAGGTATGATTTTTTTTTTTAAATTTTTTATAGTTTATTTGGTCCAAGGAGGAAGTTAATTATGACTATTGACAAATTAAATGAATTAAGAACATCAGAGGAACACTCAAGAAGTTGAAAATTGCGTAGACTTTTTATTTTATATTAACCTTTACTGTATTGATGTACTTTTATAATTTTTACCTATAAATATTTATGATTTTTATTTGTATTTTTTTTTATTAATTAACATAACTTATTACACTATTTATACTTACCTTTTTATTTTGAAATATTATAATTTATAACTTTAAAATATATTTTTACATGATATTATATTTGAAATTTTGAGTAATGTGAAAAATATATTAAATTTTCATGATAACATATTTTTTTTATCTCTTCAATTATTGAAATCATTAGTCTGGTACATTTACTTACCAATGAATGATGTATGTACATATTATGAATAAACATCATTATTGATGCTTTAAATTCTAATTTTTATGTTCATAACATAACTGAAAGTCTTACGCTCTCAGGTTGTACATGAGCTGTCACTCTTCGCACGACGGAGGAGGGAATACCTTCTTTCAATGATACCTGGGAGAAGTGTTCGTAGTGTCCATTCCTCTCGTACTGTGACATAGTATAAAGGTGAACGATTACAGTTTTTGCAGCAAAACTCACACCCGATCAAAGGCAACCCCAAAGCGAGAAACGTTTGGATAACTCTCTTGACAGCGTGGCTAGAAGCTGTGGGTGGGTAGGCTATATAAATGTTCTTCCCGATATTCTGGTCATATTTTGTCACATTGTAGGACTTGTATGAGGACTGAGAAGGTAGATCCATCTTCTCCCGTCAGAAGGGTAGAGACAAGAGAGGCGGACGGCCAGAGTGGCTAGACGACCTAAGCTCAAGACTAACACTCACCGTATTGTCCCGAAGACATGTAACCCTAAGGACTTGCAGTACCTAGTGGATTCTTAAAATTTTTTCCTGGTGGAGTGGTTGAAAATGATACTTATTTCGAATTAATTATTATTATTGAAGACAAGTATTGACTGTATTTTTTTTTTAAATACATTATAATATATAGGTTGTCTGGGAACCAAAGGGTTCAGTACCCTTGCCCACCACTTATATTTGCTACTAATACTGACATATTGGGTATAGTGAGTAATTACTTTCTGCAAGAGATTTGATAAGGAGCAAGTGGGTAATTTCGTTTTTAAATCTTCCTTCTCAGTCAGGATAATTTCAGACGGCCCCGACAAGCTTGAAAGGGTGAACGTATAATTTAATATTACCCATCCGACCTCCGCGACAGGAGACGTTCGACAATTCAGTAATAATCGACGGGCATATGTAATATGTAAATAAACAATAGGGTTAGTCTTAACTCTTAAAGTGAGTTTAAGTTAACCTACCTAATGTCAATGGCATACAAATTTGACGATCAAACTAAAATAAGATTATCTAAAAGAATAAAAATTATTTATTGTGCAATAATTAAGGTTTGTTGTGTTCCATTTATTCAATAATCTGTCAATAAATAGGAAAAAACTATTCGAAGTGAATACGTATATAAATGTTAAAATGTATAATACCTTTATTATGATCAGCGCTATAAGAAAAATTGTGTACAGAATAACATTAAATATGAACATTTGTCACTATAATAGTAAGCATATATTATTGTTATCACTTTCACAATGTGTAAAACCATAATGACAATTAGTTGATAGGTAGGTACTCAGACGTCACACATAAAAAGGAATTCTTGGAACAAATTCCTTTAAAAACTTTAGTTTATTTTTTATTTTTATTTTTTTAAGAGAGAAAACGAGAGCGGAACAAAATACTTTTATCTATAAAAAATAACTATCTAACATTGTACGTGCTTTAACTGTTATTGTAATAAAATAAGTTCTAGAGACAAGTTGAAGTAGGTACATAATAAAATACATCAGTTCACTGTCGAAAAATGTGTGAATGGGCGCGGGCATAACCGTAGGTACCTACTACATAACTTTAAAGGATAGCAGAACTTACAAAATTGAAAACATTTAAATTGAGATTACGTAATTGTAATAGGTATAAATTTGTTAGATTCAATGATAATTCTGCATTTTTAAAAAATCTAAACATTTACTGAAAAAAATCCAATTTTTAAAAGGACTCAATAATGATTTAGCCGCCCCATAGGTGGAGTAAACCAGTAAACCAGTATATGAGTGTTTGGGGTAAAATCGTACATGATTTTATAATTTTTTTTTTTTTTTTTCATTTATTCAAATTAATTGTTTCAATACACTTAGTATTATTACAATGTAGCTTAAATTAACATAATATAACATAATGTATATTTTTAATATAAATATTAGCTATTAGCTTATCTAACTATGGTATAAAATATAATATGTGATTTAATGTACAGGTTATAGGTTTAATCGGGAATCCGGACAAATGTAATTATGGGGAAATAATGCCTTTAGTAATGAGAGTATTTAATACTGTGGATAGTAGGGAGATAAGAGGATTTATTAATAAGCTTAAATTAGATATAAGCCTGGAGCAGGTGTCGGTGAATTTTTCTGTGTGTGAGTTTTGTTGTTGTTGTTGTTTGGTGGCTTCTGCGTATGATTTTGCTGTGGAGTGAGCTTTGAATTGAGGGCGCTTAGTTGGTGGAATTTTTGGAGCAGCTTTTTGGGAAGCTGCCTTGTATACTGGGCATCCCTTAAAGTTGGCAGTGTAGTCCCCACTGCATAGGGCGCATTTGGCGGGACTGTTGCAGTCTTTGGAACAGTCTTCCGTGGGGTGATTTTCACCGCATTTTACGCATCTAGGTTTATGACCACAACAGTTTTTCGTGTGTCCGTATGATTGGCAGTTATGACATTGCGGAGGGCTGCGCTTTTTATGCGGTTTCTCGATCTTAACTTTAGTGTTAAGTAGTGATGTGATGTCGTGAATTTCTTTATTGTTGTCCTGAGGTAGGACATCTACAAAGAATAGTGGAAGGGGGGATTTGTTTTAGTTTTTGGCGTTGTACACGTGCTTTACTTTGTGACCTAGCTCGTTCAGAGCGTTTATGATGTCGATGTTTAATGTGGAATAGTGCAGGTTTCTAATGGCGACTCTGTAGGTGCGGAGGTGACGGGGGGTATATGAGTGGAAACTGGCGTCCGTTTCATGTAAGTGGTCAATGATTTTATTGTAATTTATACGAATTGATGGTATAACCTTGAGGTATTCCGATGATGCCCTGCAGGTGAAACCTTTAGGGCTGGTGATATTATTTAAGATGGTATTGAAAGCGGAAAAGTTCGCTATGCCTTTAATAAAGATAGGTGGAATGTCCGGGTTTCTGACCTGAACGGTGTGAGGCTGGTTCGCTGGAGGAACGTCCATCGAGTTGGATGCGGGCGTGGTTGCGGCTTCTTGGTCGCCGGAGTCATTTGTGGCGAGTACGGCAAAACGATTTGGTGTTATAAAAACTTTTGATTTTTTGTCAGTCAGACTCGGCGACAGCGACGAACTGGACAAATTTCTTTTAGACGAATTGGGTGTGCGTGAAGAATTTAAGCCCGGACTACGGGCGCTGTTGTTCATTATAAGTTTATAATAAAAACAAATAATTTATGTTGACTAAAATACGCGTATTCATAATGTTAATTAACGAGAGAGCACAGAGATAACGGAGCGATACGCCGAATAAAGCGACGTGCGTGCGTTCATACTGAATGTTGCGGCCGAACTGATTTTATAATTTAAAATAGTATCAATGGGTAGGAATAGTTTCCCAAAACGGGGTCTAGTAAAAAGGGGGAGGGGGAGTTTGATGATTTCATACCTAAGCTATATAGTTCACACACAAAGGCAAGGACAAAAACGATTAACACGCAACTTTACGGGTGTCTTAACTCTTAACGACTTAACCTACGCCCGCCCTTCGAGGGCCGATCCCACCCTTAATACCAACTAGTTCGGAGATCAAATCTAGTTTAGCGGCCACATTAGTTTTTAAAGAAACTTATAAATTTTAAATTTTTAAAGAGTAAAGAACGATGGTGCAAAAATATAAATTAGTGGAAATCAATATTCATTAGTCTTTATGTTATAGTCTTACGAAGGGTCTTTTCGGTGTTTTACGCATGCGTACCTAAACATAGCATAATATTTGTAATACAATAATTTAATGGAAACAAATTTTTGACGCATTTAGCATTTACTAATATTTTGTGAATTAAAAAAAAAAAATCTTACAAAATGGCCAGGCCACCATGCCATAATATGGTCCAAGCCGTCTGAAAAATTCCCATTTCCAGACCGGCCACTCCGCCCTTACCGTCAGATATATACTTTTTACTCGAGGAGCTTTTTAAATTTTTACTACAATAACCAAGTATTTTTTCATAGTGTGTTCAATACTTACCTATTATCGAAATACTGAAATACTGAACTTATTGACTTCTTGGGCTTACGGATAAGTTTTCAAATACTGTAGTACAGGCAGTGCAGTCATACAGTTACAAAACTAAAATAAATCTTTTAAGACATCTCCAAAATGCTGATAAACTTGAATACTAAATGAAGTTATCTTAAATAAATAGATTTATTCTTTGGCACTATTGTGCTGGAAATTGAAAACCAACCACAGCTTATTATTTACCTACTATTTTTATAAACATACCTTGCAATTATTTACCATTATCCCTGTGACCTTATTGCAAGTTAGTAGTTACACGTGTAACTTCTAATTTACATTATAATAAATTAATACATTTCACGTTATATTAATGATTGACTAGCTATCCTGCCCTTGCCAAAGATTTGTTTTATTTGTAAATTTACTTGCAAAAAAATGTTTCAGTCAAAATATTTCTACTTATTATAATAGAATCTATCATAATATGTAACAAATGACAACCATTTATATGAACAAAAAAAATATTATATTGATACAACTTAAATTATTGAAAACAATTCAGTGGTTCAAAAGTTACTCAAACATTAAATAGAATACACTAAATAATTATAGAAATAAAGAAAATATGGAGTCATTGCACATAATTATAATATATAATTCAAATTTTTCATAAGACCTGGACAGCATCAAACCTTAAATCGACTTATGACTATGAATGTAAAATGAGACTTGGCTTTCAGTGTTTGGACTTGAGTTTAAGTACTTTGTCCAAAACTATTTATTTAATGTTATTATTATAAGTGATGATTAATAATATTTAATACATACCGACATATTAATCATTTATTAAATGTGTATTAACTGGTTTATTTGTAAACAATATTTATTGTATAATATCGGAAATCTTTATTTGATACCTATATTATATTTTACAGATCTTAAAATTGTTAACTATTCAACCATAAATGAAAAAAAATGTGTATGTAATATATTCAGTTATAACAATAGTAGGATAAAACAAATGTATTTTGAAGAAAAACATAAAGTAAAAGGAATTAAAGTTAACTGAATTTTTAATTGGAAAAATATAAATTTAAGTAACAGGACCGACAATTTTTTTTATTTTATTGTAATCTTATCTCATAACATACAGGAACAAATTTCAACACAATAAAAATTATAGTCAAGTTTATTTTTTAGTTGGTTTTTGTTTCTTTTTTTGTCCGTTTTCAACTGGTATGCCTTTTGATATGGACAGTTTAGTTTTCAATTGTATCAGTAAATCAATTTCAGGCTGTAATTCACTTTTTTCAACTTTTGCTTCCTTTAATTTTCGTACTTTGTCGCCCTGTTAATAAATATTTCAAATTTAGTAAATATGATAATATAATAAAAATTACGTAAATATTAATATGCACTCTAAACCACTGTGGGTTGTTTAAATACACTGAAAATATTGAAACCGCTTGAATTGACATTTGCAAGCATGAATGTTTTTTTTTTTCATTTATACACATATTATTTAATATTTCCGTGAGAAATTGTTTTTAGAATTTGTGTAGTAACATGATACAATTAAAACTAACATGCATAATTATTGATCAACTTTTCAAATTATTAGCATCAACAATAAATATGTAATAATAATGTGTGTTATAGTTGTTATGTACTATATGAATTTATGTTATACTTTTTGGATCACTATTTTAAGGTAGAACACTTATTGATAAATAACTATAAATTGCTATATAATTACCTGTTTGGAAATTTCCTCTTCTAAGTCATCTATAGATATTGGATTAGATGCTAATTTCATTTGTTCTAAGCTTTTCTTCATCTCCAATAATGCTTTGACATATGGTTCCCAATCACTTTTTTGAGCTCCACTTTGCTTTAATTGCCGAACCATATCTCCCTATTGTTAAGTAAGTATAATATAAATTATAATTTTTTTTTTTTAATAATTAAAATCAAATTGCAATGTAGATAACTTTAACATTCAATAAAATAGGTTTGCTTACTTGTTTAGAAATAGCTTCTTCCATTTGTTCCACACTTGTAATTTGTTTAAGATCCAGTCCAGAAGCCACTGCTAGTTCTTTTTCCTGAGATTTCTGTTTCCCAGAAAACCGGCTTTTCAATTGATTGACAACTGATGGATCAATTTTTTCAAATAATGGAGCTGGCTATGTTGTAAATTAAAATAAATTAGTTTTTATTGTTTATAGGCATCAATTTATTGTTGACTAATACTTTTCCAATTTTATGGCCAGGTTGCAAGAAAACTGATACAAAGTTATTTAATAGAAATGTAGAAATATCAACGTTCAACTGTTTTGCAATTATATTAACAGTTTGTGGCATATAAGGTTGTAACATGACGGCTAGTAAACAAGCTAAGTTACAACTCAGTCCTATGACTGTACCTGCTCTGATTCTGAAATATACAATATTATACAAAAATGTTAGCCGTGTAAAATAAATAATACTTTAATTACTTTTCTTCACTTGATCCTTTTATTAACACCCATGGTTTTTGGAACTGCATATATTGGTTACCATGGCGAGAAATCGAAAGTATGAGTCGTAAACCATCTCTAAGTTTAGCCTTGTCTAACATACTTGTGTATTCTTTGAGGTCACGCGTTACTAATGCTAATAAAGTGAGTTCATCGTTTCCTAATTGAATTTCAGGAATAACACAATCAAAAAACTTTTCTAAGAACGATAAAGCTCTGAAATATTTTTTTTTTAGAAATTAGTAACTAATAATTATGTAAGACAGCATATTATTTTTATAAAAAATTATATGTGTGCAAAAATATATACTCTTTATATACTATATACTAATCACCTATTACAAAAGTTTCCTAAATTGTTCAACAGTTCAGAATTATTTTTAGTGGCTAGATCAGCCCAGCTAAATGAACTATCTTGAGATTCAGGACGCACAAACAATAAGTAAAATCTGAAAACATCAGCAGGCAATCCTGTATCTTGAGCATCATTCCCAAATACTCCAATACCACGAGATTTAGAAAATTTACCATCTTCGTAGTTTAAGTATTCTAAAACATAAATATACATAAATAAAACAGGTTAAGCTTAATTTTTTTTAAAACCACAAACCTGTTGCCATTATA